>NC_057795.1:606403710-606699349 GCF_018294505.1 Triticum aestivum | reverse complement strand
ACAGCCTTGGGAACTTGTTCATTTTTTTATATACATGCTTTGTGTTTTTCAAATACGGATTAACATTTACAAATAGTATGTCTATTTTTTCGTACACATTGTAAAATTATCTACATTACAAACATTTTTGTATACATGTTTAACACTTTTTAAATGCATGATTAACATTTTTCAAATTTATATATAAAATATTTTTATAATATATAGTTAGAATATTTCAAATATAAGAAAAAGTAAAAGATAAAGCAAAAATGTGAAAAACTGGATAAAAAAAGGAGTGTTGAAGTCCTATGGTCCGCGCTGGACCGGCCCATTCCGACGGTACTATTGTCCTGCGTTAAGCGAGACATAGTCGCACCGGATCACACCATTCCATACATATCAGTGGCAGGCGGCAAAATAAGGGCGGTGACGCCTGAGCTGAGCCGCTAATGACCCGGCCCACTCCGACGCTCAGTTACACATGTTTGCCTTCCCTTCTGTCTCTCCGGGTACTTTTTAATCTAGTCTAGAAAAATCATTTCTACAAAATACAAATAAACAGAGCATGTATTAGCAAAAAAAATCTCCATATAGAAAAATTCATCATATGTTAAAAAAAATTTGTGTATCTGGAAAAAAGAAAAACCAACATCAATCGAACGAACGAAGAAAACTAAGCCATGGAACATATGCCATCGAGCGTCTCGATGAGCCCGATCCATGCCCA
This sequence comes from Triticum aestivum, assembly GCF_018294505.1. Taxonomy (NCBI): domain Eukaryota; kingdom Viridiplantae; phylum Streptophyta; class Magnoliopsida; order Poales; family Poaceae; genus Triticum; species Triticum aestivum. The sequence goes on along the minus strand of NC_057795.1, from coordinate 606,698,640 downwards.
GGTCCTGCGCAAGTACCGCGTCACAAGCAGTCGACCACACCCTGCCACAAACGCCTGCCGCCAAGCCCTACGCGAGGTCAGCGGCTCAGCGCGGTCGCACGTCCAGGTTGTCACACGCCGTCCACCCACGAGTGAAGGAGAGGAGCGTCCGTCGCTGACCACGGTGAGGGGCTTTGCCCTGGCAGAGGTGAGGGAGGGGCCCGGCGGCGCCCCCACCTGTGTCGTCCACGGGGCAACGCAAGGGACCGTTTTTTCCCCAGTCAGGTTATGGCTCAAAAGAAAGTCACCATAAAAGAACAAAAACACTAACGCCCACACGTGTGGGCGTTAGCCAACTCAACCACACGCCTCCATCGTCGTTCAGCAGTTTCTGCACGAATCTTGACACGTTTTGGCTGATTTTGTGTGTCACGTAGGACAAGGCGCGTGTGTGGTGTGTGAGAGAGTTCGCCCACACGCCGGTTGCCTCCACGCGGTCAATGGTTGCCACTCGGGGGCGTGCGGTGGAACTGCTTTGCGCTCGCACGCCACGCCCGACTGCGGTTGCCGTCAACCACGTCGCACACTTCGCCCCCTCCCCCCTCCCCTCATGGTTTCATTTACTCCCCACTTCATTACTCGCACAACCCAGCCTGCAGTTCAGTCGATTGGAAGAGAAGGCGAGAGGAGAAGGCGACGGCGGAGGCGGAAGAGTCGACGGCATTCGCGGCCGTCGATGGGACTCGCCGGACCGGAGCGTCTTCGCCGGAGCGCCTGCAGATTGAAGGTAATGCTCCTTCCCACGCTCAAAATCCTTGCCTGCATTTCTCCCCTCTCCTCCGTGGTCGATGTTCTGCTCGAGATTCATCGAGATTCAGGCGGGTTCGCGATGCGCCGGCATTCCCGCCGGCGGCGGAGTCTTGTGCTTGCCGTTTTCGGTGGCATTCAGCAGTTTCGTCGCCGCCGCGGTGGCTGTCACGCCGGTGTGGTTCGGCCTATTCGCAGCCACAACCTGGTTGTGCCTTGGGATTGGGCCATCGTTTTTCTGTCCGATAGTTGTGTATTGCCTCGAAATGCTATTTGTGATCAGTGCAGGGAGATTTTTGTTGATGAATTTCAGGTTATGATAGTTGCCAATGAACCCTAGATCTAGGTAGTTGTTTTTCAAAGTGCAGTATGAAGGCAGACATGGTAGTTTTAGTAATTATCTGCACTATATGGCAACTAATTTTCTGATCGACTGTGATAGTTGCCACAAATATGTTTTCCATGTGGCAACTAATTTTGTGCACATGTTATGGCTGTTGCCATGCTGTAGGCATGCTAAAGTGTAGTAAATAGGTAGTCATGGCAGTTTCAGCAACTATGTGCACTGGATGGCAACTAATTTCCTGATCAATTGTGTAGTTGCCAAAAATATGCTTTCCATGTGGCAAGTATTTCTGTGAAAACACTATGACTGTTGCCATGTTGTAGGCAGGATAATGTGGCAAATTCATTGTACTACAGACCCAATTTTGTGTTTTGCCACGCTGACTTGTGATATCTGAACATATTTGGCCGTATTAAATGGCAACTCATTTTTAATATGAGGTCAGTGTGTGAATTGCCATTGCCATTACAGGTTGTTCAGTAGATGTTTTCAACTCTTTTTTGAATTCTTTTGCATTTAACATGGCAATTTCAACCTAACACATTTTGCCTTTGAACACATGGCAACTCATTTTTGTATGAAAACAGGGTGTGAGTTGCCACATTATATGTTTGTGCAGTGGAAGATTTGTGCCTTTCTTTCGTAATATCTTGTGCTAACATGACAACTTCAACATTTTGTTTTAAGTGCATTACAATCTGTACATTTTTCAAATGAAGCCAATGTGTTTAGTTGCCACATTTATGGTTTGACAATCATAGGGTGTGTGTGTGTGTGTTCATATGATATTGCCTTCACTATTTGCCCCTTTCAATTGAGCCCATGTGGCAAGTACATTCTGTTAGGTGGCAACTGCTTACTTCATACTTTTCATTTCCACCCTGACATTTTGGTTTATTCTTACCTCAGCAGAATGGCTCGCGGCGATCATCAAGATGATGATGATGATTTCATGGATGTACGCAACAGAATCGGGCAACTGGACGGACAAAAGACGGCGATGAGGTAACTGTCCACCCCCTCCTCCCCCTCCATATGTTTTTGAATGTCACATTGAGTTTGCAATCGTCTGTTAGGAACTAAATTTTAATGACAGTGAAAACATGGCAACAAATGATCATTTGTCTGTTTTGCAGAAGAAGAAATGTAATCGCAATAGGGCTTAACAGGAACGCCTGACTTCATTGACCGGGAGATTTACCGACGATCAGAAGAGAGCTACTGCTGAGATGGGTATGCAGGCTCTGATGGATGTCCGGTGCAAGAATCTATTGAACCATATATGCGACTGGCTTGGTGAGATTTACGACCCCGCCTCCAGGGAATTTGTGATTCCGGGGCGTGGAAGACTGTCGTTGGACGAGGAATCCATGCTCTACACTTTGGGTGTGCCCCGTGGAGAAATCGAAGTCCCGTATGAGGTCAATAATAAGATTGAGGAAACGTTGTTTCCCCGTTTGTTTCCTGGGATGGCACCATGCCGAACATGACTTTCCTGGCAAATTCGCTGGAGGCCATGACAATCCATGGTGAGGTTTTTAAGATGAAGCTACTCATGTATCTCATCTCAGCTGTTTTCGTGCTGACCACTTCTCTTCGCCCAAGCAACAAATGCTTCCCCATCCTGGTGAATGATCTATCTCTACTCCTTTATTTTCTTCAATCTTTTGGCTCCGATGTCATGTGTAAGCTAGTCACTGTCAGTTATTTTGATGTTTTTTCATTTGATTTCTGATGCGACAACTTGTTGTCCTAAAATTTGTGCCGCGCAGGCGAAACTGAAAGATGTGAAGAACATGAATTGGTGTAAGTTCATTGCGGACTTCCTGCATGATGCATTCTCAAACAAGATGTACCAGAAGGGTTGTCGACTGTATTTAATTGTATTTTTTACCAGTCCTTTGCAAACACTCTTAACACCTTGATTTATGCATGGAAACCATGATGGTGACATTGTGGCAACTAACATCATAACAAGATGGCAACTACCATCATACCATGATGGCAACTAACACAGACAGATGGCAACTTTTTCTTTCTTTTTCATGCCCTTCAACTTGATGATTGTAGGCACATACATTAGCTTGTTTTTGCAAAATACAATGATGGAAATTGATATTTTTTCCTTTTTAAATTGTTGTACATCAGCTCATGTATGTCGATCGTCTTGATCTGTCCACCGCGGACTTCACTCGGACAGGAGGCCCGCCGCCTACACACAAGTTTGTTGTTTCTATGTGGACTTACGATGCTGTCAAGGCTGTGCTTGCTACAGATAGGGTAACTGATACGAAATATGGGAAACTGCAGGTTAGTTTTGGTTTCTTTCTCTACACGGCATTCTTTCAATTTTGTTGCTGCATAACATATGAAAAAAATCCTCATATGGCAACCGTCTGTGGCTAACAAGAGATGACTACCTTGTTAGCTATGGCTGTCTGCGCATGGTATCCATGTCTCACTCCACATGGCAACTCTGTCATCTGTGTTGGAACTTCTATTCTCTTCCTCTCTTTTTTTATTTGCAATACATGAACTGTTAGTTAGTGTTCATTATTTTCTCTCTTACATCCTAGCTGTTTTTTGGTTATTTTTAGCTGATGGCCAAGCATGCTATAGACTACAGCGTGTTTGGGGGGCCTCAAAACTTTGGAAAGTGGATGGACGTGCACTCAGCTCCGTCTTGTCCTACTGAGGTAATCAAGGATATATATCTATGGTTGCTTTGGATTATTTTTGATCTTGTGCAAGTGACTCTAATATGGTTGGTTACTGTTGCTTCTTGTTTCGTGCACACGCGAGGGCACCTGTTAAGCATCTAATTGGGCAGTTTGCATCCGGAATGACCCGCTTGCTCGGGAAGTTGGTTGAGGGTTGGACGTCCCTTAACGGCTCTGAGAGAGATGCGGTTGCGAGGCAGTTCACTACATTTGTTGCAGAACGGACACATCGGCCAACTGGTTGTCGTGGCCGGTACGACTACAACAATTCCCAAGAGCTTCCTGACACACAAGATGAACTAGATGTAGATGCTGCTCTCAACAAGGACGATGACGATTTCCTTCGAGAACGTGCAGCACGACACCAATGATGATGAACATGTTGAAGCTCGTGCAGGTGGTAAGAAGGGCAAGGCTGCACCAGATGTCCCCTCACCGGAGAAAGTCAAAGAACATACAGCTGCGAGAGGCAAGGGGGTGTTGCCCTCAAAGAGGGGAAGGGCTCCAGAGGATGTTGGGCAGGGCTCTCCTGGCAAGAGGTCTAGGACCGATCCCGTAGCTACTAGGAGGAGGTTCGACTTCTATTTTAGTGTTTTGTTTTGTCTATCTTTTTGAATAGACTGACCCTTTTTTGCATTTGCTTTGCTAAGTGTGGCAATGATTTTCGTGTTTGACACTTGGGCACCTTTTTTTGCCACTTTCTTATACGTGCAGTGAGGCGTTAGCTGGTGGACGAGGAGTTATGAAGAAACAAGCACCAACACCAACCCGTGTTTCTGCTCGATTGAACAAAGGTGCCCCCATTGCTGGTGACACCCCTTCCACCAGGTCATCTCCTTGTACGACGATGTCCAACACCGGGGATCCTGTCATGTTGCCAGACATGAGAAAGCAAGTTAAAAACTAGGTTATCCCTGTTCTTTCATTGCCATAGTGCTATATTTTTGCTTTTCAGTGCAGCTGTTCAGCTTGCCACATGGGCTACTGCCATCAGTCCCACGTGGCAACTGTTGTTTTTCCAATGATCTCTTTCTTTTAACTGCATGGAAACTCCTGCTTGTTTTTGCATGGTAACTGCTATCTACGCCAAATGGCAACTCTTATTGCACCTACATGGCAACTACCATCTTTCCATTGGCTTGTGTGCCCATCCATACCTAGTTTTGAAATTGCATTCCTGGCAGATCAGACATTTTTTTCATTTTTCAAGATGGCTACCATGGCAACTTGTGCTTGTTCTGCATGGCAACTGCTAACTATGACACATGGCAACTCTTATTCCACCTACATGGCAACTACCAGCTTTCCATTGGCTTGTGTGCTTACCCATACCTAGTTTTGAAATGGCAGCCCTGGCACATCACACATTTTTTTCATTTTTTAAGATGGCTACCATGGAAAATATTTTTTGTTCATTTTTTAATACTTTTCATGTGCTTTTCCTTTGCAGGGTGAAGAAGACTACTACACGCACGACCAAGCATATCATTAGGGACCCACTCAAACGCCTTCATTCAAAGTTGTCGACAGGTGGCAACTCAGATGTTCATGAGGCGCCAGTTGACAAAACTACTGCTGCACCGTCAACTGTTCCCACTAGCTCTGACGCAAGCGGCCGACCATCTCCGCCGGTTGCAGATGTGCAGGCTACAACAACAGGCATCCGTACATCGAGGAGTGACGAGTCGGGATCTGCCAGGACTGCTGAAATATTGCCCACTCTGCTGGCAATGAAGGATGCTGCTGTGAGCCATGCCACCCCATCAGCAAGTGTTGAAGTGGACGCTTGTAGGACCTTGAAGTATGTCTAGAGGGGGGTGATTAGACTACTTGACCAATTAAAAACTTAACCTTTTCCCAATTTTAGAGTTTGGCAGATTTTAGTTATCTTAGGACAAGTCAAGCAATCATCACACAATTCAAGCAAGTATGCAAAGAGTATATAGGCAGCGGAAATTAAAGCATGCAACTTGCAAGAAAGTAAAGGGAAGGGTTTGGAGGATTCAAACGCAGTTGGAGACACGGATGTTTTTGGCGTGGTTCCGATAGGTGGTGCTATCGTACATCTACGTTGATGGAGACTTCAACCCACGAAGGGTAACGTTTGCGCGAGTCCACGGAGGGATCCACCCAAGAAGGGTCCACGAAGAAGCAACCTTGTCTATCCCACCATGGCCGTCGCCCACGAAGGACTTGCCTCACTAGCGGTAGATCTTCACGAAGTAGGCGATCTCCTTGCCCTTACAAACTCCTTGGTTCAACTCCACAATCTTGTCGGAGGCTCCCAAGTGACACCTAGCCAATCTAGGAGACACCACTCTCCAAGAAGTAACAAATGGTGCGTTGATGATGAACTCCTTGCTCTTGTGCTTCAAATGATAGTCTCCCCAACACTCAACTCTCTCTCATAGGATTTGGATCTGGTGGAAAGAAGATTTGAGTGGAAAGCAACTTGGGGAAGGCTAGAGATCAAGATTCATATGGTAGGAATGGAATATCTTGGCCTCAACACATGAGTAGGTAGTTCTCTCTCAGAAATGGTAAGTTGGAAGTGTAGGTTTAGTCTGATGGCTCTCTCCACGAATGAAGAGGAGGTGGAGGGGTATATATAACCTCCACAAAAAATCTAACCGTTACACACAATTTACCAAACTCGGCGGGACCGATTCAACAGACTCGGTCGGACCGATTTAGTAAACCTAGTGACCATTAGTGATTTTCGGTGGGACTGACATGCAACTCAGTGAGACCGATTTGGTTAGGGTTAGGGCATAACGTAATCTCGGTAAGATCGATTACACAAACTCGGTGAGACCGATTTTGGTAATAAGCTTTCCAGAGAGTTGGTCAGGTAAACTCGGTGGGACCGATTTGCTCTTTTCGGTGAAACCGAAATGTTACAAAAGGGAAACAGAGAGTTTACATTGCAATCTCGGTGGGACCGATCGCTCACTTCGGTTTGACCAAAATGTTACGAAGGGAAACAGAGAGATTACAATCCCATCTCGGTGAGACCGAGATCCCTATCGGTAGAACCGATTTACCTAGGGTTTGTGGCAGTGGCTATGACATTTGAACTCGGTGGTGCCGGATAGGAAGAATCGGTGTGACCGATTTTGGCTTTGGGTTTAGGTCATTTGTGGATGTGAGAAAGTAGCTGAGGGTTTTGGAGCATATCACTAAGCACATGAAGCAAGAGGCTCATTAAGCAACACCTCATCCCTCCTTGATAGTATTGGCTTTTCCTATAGACTCAATGTGATCTTGGATCACTAAAATATAAAATGAAGAGTCTTGAGCTAATGAGCTTGAGCCAATCCTTTGTCCTTAGTATTTTGAGGGATCCACTTTCATCATCCATGCCATGCCATTCATTGAGCTTTCCTGAAATATATGTCTTGGAATAGCATTAGCTCAATGAGCTATATGTTGTTATGAGTTACCAAAACCACCTAGGGATAGTTGCACTTTCAATCTCCCCCTTTTTGGTAATTGATGACAACATATAGATCAAAGCTTCGACAAATGATAATAAGATTGAAAAACATCGTCACTTTGAGAAGTATGTGATAAGCAAGAGCTCCCCCTAAATGTGTGCATAGTTTAAGATTTGCTTTGGACTGCAAATGCACAAGGAATTAGGCTCATGGGTTACTCTTCCATGTCACATACATCTTGGTGGAGCGCTCAAAATGATAAAGATTGAATACATGCACTCATCACCAAGCAAAGTGAATGATCACATAGGATAGATAGGATAATATCATCAAACATGCATAAGTGTAGCTTATGATCAAACACATGATCATCAATGTCTCACAAGAATAGCATAGTATCTCAAGCAAAGCAAAAGCAAACAAGTTTAAAAACCACCAAAGCAAGAGAGAACAAAAGCAACTCTCTCTCTCTCTCTCTCTCTCTCTCTCTCGAAGCCTATGATCTATACATTTTTCTCCCCCTTTGGCAACAAGTTACCAAAAAGTTCATAGAAAATGCATATTGCTCGATCGACTCTCAGGCTTGATCTTCAGTTGGTGGTGTAGAGATGGCTCCTTGGACGAAGGCTTCAGTTGATGTAGAGGAAGCTGGAGGAGTTGGTGCTGGAGCTGGTTGTACTGGAGATGTAGGAGTTGTGGCTGGTGCAGATGATGTTGCTCTAGTGTTTGTCACTGGCACTGCAGCTGACCTCTGAGCTCTAGGCACTCTGGCAAATACATTAGTGGTAGACTTGCCCTTCCTCTCCTTCATGTCATCCTGCAGCTACTCCACAACTGACTGAATCTCAGTTACCTTGACATCAAGATCATAGAATTTCTGTTCCATGATTCTTTCCAAGCTTTCCTGATTCTGAGTTAAGGTGGCCATCCCCTTCTCAATCCTTAGTGTTGATGCTATCAAGTAACCAAGCTGCTCCTGCTTGTTCTTCAAGAAATACTCAGATGCCTCCTCTTGATTTGGCATCTTGGCAGCCTTCTCCTTCCTTGCCTTCTCCTTCTTCTCTTGAGCTTGAACTGATGATGGATCATCCTCATTCATGACAACCTCATTGTCCTCAAAGTCTGGATAGAGAGGAAAATGTTCCCTATCCAATAGATATTTGCCTATGCCCATCTTTGAGTTAATCAACTCCTGAATCTGAGGGGCATATCCACAACTCCTCTTATGATCTGCTGCAATCCTCTTAATAGTTTCTACTATAAGGCTCATGACCTTGAATTCTGAGGCACATCAAACAAATGCAACATGTTGATTGCATGCCCTCTGATCATGTTGTGGTCACCAGACTTAGGCAATAGAGTGTGCCTTAGGATCCAGTTGATTGTAGGCAGCCCTGACAGAAGAAAGTGGACTGGTCCAAAAGAGAAAGTCTCTAGGGCTTTGTCTGGGATCTCCTTGTACATATGTGCCATGGTATTGTGTCCCATTTTCTTCTTGGCATATACATCCAGGTCATCATCATTTTCCTTTGGGGCATTTATCAGTTTTGCCCACTCCTCAACAGTTGACTGGTACCTTGTACCTTCAGACATCCAAACTATCCTTCCATCTGGATAGAAGTGTGCTGTGGAGTAGAATTGCATTATAAGTTCATCATTCCAGTTTGTGAGCTTCGGCCCAACAAAATTTGCAACTCCACAAGCAACAAAACAGTCTTGAACTCCTGGATAGTGTTCTTCATTTTCCTTCATGTAGGTCCAGTCGACCCACCTCATATCACACACAATGGGCTTTTTGTCCAACAAGATTGTCTCATAGAAGTCCTGTTGTTCCTTTGTTTGGAACCTGTAATCAACAGTAGTTCTTCTCCTTGTGGCATATGGATCTGCCATCCTCCATAGCCTCAACCCTGAATCTTTTCTGATGTTCATGTCCTCAGCTATAGGATGGGCATCATTATGGTCTGGTATCTTGGGCTTGAGCTTCCTCAGAACTTGTCCTTCTTCATCTTCCTCCTCAGCAACCTCAGGCACTGGGGCCTTGTTCTTCTCAGCAGCTGGAATACTCCTGGTATTCCTCTTTGGTGCAGACTTGGCCTTGGGGGCAGCTTTGGGTGATTCCTTGGGCTTAGATGTTGCAGCCCCTGATCTAATTGCATCTCCCATAAGCTTTGGTGCCTTTGGTGCTGGTGCAACAAGCTCTTCTTCTTCCATCATGGAAGGTTGCCCAACTACTCTGGCCATGGTCTTCTTGACCCTTTCTTTCCTTTTCTTTCCTCCAGCAGCTGGCTCTTCAGGCATCTCAGGCAGTTGAGTTGATGCTCTGGCTTTGGACATTGGTTGTCTCCCTGCAGGCCTTTTGATCTTCATGCCTGGCTTTACTGCAGTTGAACTAAGCACCTTCTTGTGCACTACCTTCTTGGAAGTAGCTTCATCCTCTTCAGCTCTATAATCCTCTTCTTCAGAGTCTGAAGTTTTCTTCTTCCTTTGCCTGGTAGCAGCCTTAGGCAGGTTGCTAGGAGTGCTCCTGCTGCCTTCATCTGAAGTGCTGGAGGGACTAGTGCCCTCACTCATTTGCATCTGCCCTTCTAACCTGTTCTGACTGTCACTCTGATCTGACATGCTGCAAACACTGACTGCTGATCATGTGAAGAGTTATAGATGAGATGGAGTGGATGAGCATCACAAAATGCAGAGATTTTTGCAAAAGAATGATTCAAAAATTCAGTTTTAGTTTTCCATAGAAAGCATTTCGGATCAACCGATTTTCAAACTCGGTGATACCGAAGCAGTTTTGGAACCTAAACTGATGAACTCGGTTGGACCGAGTCACAGTTCGGTAGCACCGAGACTGCTAGGGTTTCACAAAGTCCTAAAATCGGTCGCACCGATTAGCGATTCTCGGTCAGACCGAGAGTTACTAGTGCAATGGCATAAGCCAAATCGGCGGGACCGAGTTTTTCAACTCGGTGGGTCCGAGATGGTTTCGGCGGAAACCTGACCCTAAATTTTCAAATCTCATCTAATCTATGGATTGCATTGACTAGATCGGAGTGTTTCAATCATGGCAAGAATCAATAAGAACACAATGTGCTAGGAATCAGACGAGGATAGCACTATGATCGAGTCCATACCCTAGCTTGGCAATGAACTCGCTACGGTGGCAACGGCGGGGTTGAATTCCGTTGACGGCGGCGGAGACCAGCGACAGGAGGCGGCTGGCGACGAGGAGACGATCCGGTGACCTTGGAGGCAGAGCGAGCTATTGCGCGGGCGAAGGGTTTTGGAGAAATTTCCAAATTTTTCCCGTGACTATATATAGCCCGACCCTGTCGGTGTGACCGAGTGGAACAACTCGGTGGCACCGAGATGCATAACTGTATACAGTTACAGCAACTCGGTGTGACCGAAAAGTTCAAATCGGTTGCACCGAGATTGAAAACCTAGATCGACTTAGTGATCTCGGTAGAACTGAAATGGAGGAATCGGTCAGACCGAGGATCACAAAGAAGTTTTGGAAGTTTAAGTCTATGACGAATCGGGGACTCCGAGTGCTCCTCACACAGAGTGGTTCGAATCTGACTTGATCAAATTTTGTGATGTAGCATGAATAGAGTTTAAGACGAGAAAAGCATAGATAGCTAGAGAAAGTTCTTAGGCATTCTTGTCCATCCACTTGTCCAAAATAAGGAAGAACCAAACAATCAAAACAACAAGTGGATGTTCTTGAATGAGTAAAATATGCACCAACATGCTCACACAATAAGATGGCAAATGAAATATGTGGCAAAGCATGCACAACCAATTCTAGCATCTATCAAACAATTTGCGATGACTAGGTCATCTATATATGAGTATATTGACTTAGGAGTAAAATGATAAACATTTGATCATAGGTCATACTCATCGTTTAGGCCCAAGTGGGGTTACCACTCTTACATAATGCATTGATGTGTTCACACCATTAGAGTTGCTTTGACTCAAGTCTTAGAGTTAAGCTCCCCCTAGATGTGAGATCCCCTTTTAGAGGGATGAACTAACCTTGGGTTTTGTCGATGATGACTCCATGTAGGTGTTGAAGATGTGGATGCTCAATGTTGATGTAGATCATTTGGAGCAATCCATTGGAGTGAGTTGCACTTTCAACATGCCTACATGGGTTAGTCCCACAAGGAACAAACAAGAATATCCATAAACATAGAGTGATGCATACACAAGATGATGTCCATGAAAACATTAAGTTACCTTGTTCCTTGCCTTACAAACATGAGGGTTTGTGACTCCTTGAACTAGTGCAAGATGTGGAAGTTGATTGCACTTGTCCTTGCCATAATAATATGAGTGAAGAATGTTGGCGGAGTCATCCTCAAGAACTCTCTAGTTCTTCTTCTTCGGGATCCACATCATCTTGATGTGAATCCTTGGAGTTGTATTTGTACTTGATGAAGTAGAACTTGACGTAGTCTTGGGAATCCACTTGACCGAGGCCTTGGGTGCTTATTCAAATGCATCAATCTCTTCTTGAAGCTTGTCCTTGCCTTTATGGTCTTGTGGTAGAAGATCATCTTTAGCTTGTGTTCCCTTGAAGGAAGTAGGATCATACTTCTCTTGTTGAGGAACAAACTTCGTCTTGGGGTATTGATCTTCTTCCCACTCAACTCCATTGGCATTGAACTTTCGTTCAAAACCAACACCTTGATTCTTCCGGTGCCTTCCTTGCTTGCGTACAATTTCCTCGAATTGCTTACTCCCGGCAAGGCTCTTGTAAACACCTTTCTCTATAATTCCCTTCAATAAGCTATTTTCTTGCTCAAGTGTAACTTGGCTAAGAGAATCATTAGTGGAATCAAGAGAACTACTAGAAGCAACAATATTGGATTTGACATTATTATTGTTACTACTAGAGGAAGTATCTTTCTTGTACTTGTTACTAGACTTGACTTGAGGCATGTAAGTAGATAGGAGTAAATGCTTGGCAATGTAAGAAGAACTTTTCTTACGAAGATCATCATTGATTGCTTTTAAGAACTCATGCTCTTGCTCAAGATTGAGCTTTTCAAAGCGTAACTTCTCATGAGCCCTTAAAAGTTCTCGATGATTTTCGAAGATAGTTTCATGAGCTAACTTAAGAGTGTTTAGTTCTTTAGTTAGAAGCTCAATCTTTTCCTTATCATTGTCATTCGTTTTATCTTGATTACCATGATTAATTGACGTTTCATCATAGTATTCATCACTAGAGTTGTCAACAAGTAAATCATCATCCACAAGCAAGTCATCTTCATCACTATTGAAATCAACATACTCAGGATGTGTTACCTTAGGACCTTTGGCCATGAAGCATGTTCCAATTCCTTCATTTGGTGAATCAAATATGTCGTAGAAGTTGGTTGACACAAGTGCTAGACCGGCAACACCTTCATCTTGAGTATGTTCGGAGTCGGAGTGATAGCTTCTCTCGGAGTGTTTGTCGGAGTCGGAGCCGGAAACCCATTCACCAATATGAGCTTGATGTCTTCGTTTTGTGTAGCTCCTTGATGACTTGTCCTTCCTTTCCGAATCTTTGCTTCTCCGAGAGGATCTTTGTTCATAACGATCATCTCTACTCCTCCTCTCTCTTGGTGGTGATTCTTCTCTTCTACTTCTTATTTTTGGAGAATCTTCTCTTCTTTTGTAGGGTGCCATACACTCATTGGAATAGTGTCCAGGCCTCCCACAATTTTATCAATTACGCTCTTGACTGGAAGATCTTTTGTCATGGTAAGACCTTGACTTGGAGCTTCTTTGCTTCTACTCTTGTAGAATTTGTTGAAGTTCTTCACCATTAAGCTCAATTCTTCATTGAAGGTTTATTTCTCACTTGATGATGCGGGGGCTTCACTTGAGGCTTTGTAAGCACCACTTGACTTGTTGTGAAGTTCCCCCTTATCCTTGAGTGACATCTCATGAGCAACAATCCTTCCAATGACTTCCGTTGGCTTGAGATCTTTGTAGTTTGGCATCATTTGGATCAATGTGCACACAGTATCATACTTTACATCCAATGCTCTTAGGATCTTCTTGATGATGAATCTGTCGGTCATCTCTTCACTCCCTAAGCCAGCAATCTCATTTGTAATAAGAGCAAGCCTAGAGTACATTTCAGCGACACCTTCACCATCCTTCATTTTGAACTTGTCAAGCTGACTTTGGAGCACATCCAACTTGGATTCCTTGACGGATTCGGTACCTTCATGCATATCAATCAAAGTGTCCCAAATTTCCTTTGCATTCTCAAGATGACTAATTTTGTTGAATTCTTCAGGGCACAAACCGTTGAAGATAATATCACAAGCTTGAGCATTGTATTGCAACATCTTCAATTCTTCCGCATTAGCTTCACGGTTCGACTCTCTCCCATGAAAGAATTCACCTTGCAAGCCAATACAAATAATAGCCCAAACGGAGGGGTTATGTCCGAGAATATGCATTTTCATCTTATGCTTCCAACTAGCAAAATTAGTACCATCAAAGTAAGGACCTCTACGGTGATAATTTCCCTTGCTAGACGTCATACTCTCCAAGGTTGTGAAACCAAGGCTATGACCACCAAAAGCTATGGAAATCAAGGCAAATGGAGACCAAAGCTCTGATACCACTTGTAGGACCTTGAAGTATGTCTAGAGGGGGGTGATTAGACTACTTGACCAATTAAAAACTTAACCTTTTCCCAATTTTAGAGTTTGGCAGATTTTAGTTATCTTAGGACAAGTCAAGCAATCATCACACAATTCAAGAAAGCATGCAAAGAGTATATAGGAAGCGGAAATTAAAGCATGCAACTTGCAAGAAAGTAAAGGGAAGGGTTTGGAGGATTCAAACGCAGTTGGAGACACGGATGTTTTTGGCGTGGTTCCGATAGGTGGTGCTATCGTACATCCACGTTGATGGAGACTTCAACCCATGAAGGGTAACGGTTGCACGAGTCCACGGAGGGCTCCACCCAAGAAGGGTCTACGAAGAAGCAACCTTGTCTATCCCACCATGGCCGTCGCCCACGAAGGACTTGCCTCACTAGAGGTAGATCTTCATGAAGTAGGCAATCTCCTTGCCCTTACAAACTCCTTGGTTCAACTCCACAATCTTGTCAGAGGCTCCCAAGTGACACCTAGCCAATCTAGGAGACACCACTCTCCAAGAAGTAACAAATGGTGCGTTGATGATGAACTCCTTGCTCTTGTGCTTCAAATGATAGTCTCCCCAACACTCAACTCTCTCTCATAGGATTTGGATCTGGTGGAAAGAATATTTGAGTGGAAAGCAACTTGGGGAAGGCTAGAGATCAAGATTCATATGGTAGGAATGGAATATCTTGGCCTCAACACATGAGTAGGTAGTTCTCTCTCAGAAATTGTAAGTTGGAAGTGTAGGTTTAGTCTGATGGCTCTCTCCACGAATGAAGAGGAGGTGGAGGGGTATATATAGCCTCCACACAAAATCTAACCATTACACACAATTTACCAAACTCGGTGGGACCGATTCAACGGACTCGGTCGGACCGATTTAGTAAACCTAGTGACCGTTAGTGATTTTTGGTGGGACTGACATGCAACTCGGTGAGACCAATTTGGTTAGGGTTAGGGCATAACCTAATCTCGGTAAGACCAATTACACAAATTTGGCGAGACCGATTTTGGTAATAAGCTTTCCAGAGAGTTGGTCAGGTAAACTCGGTGGGACCGATTTGCTCTTTTCGGTGAGACCGAAATGTTACAAAAGGGAAACAGAGAGTTTACATTGCAATCTCGGTGGGACCGATCGCTCACTTCGGTTTAACCGAAATGTTACGAAGGGAAACAGAGAGATTACAATCCCATCTCGGTGAGACGGAGATCCCTATCGGTAGAACCGATTTGCCTAGGTTTTGTGGCAGTGGCTATGATATTTGAACTCGGTGGCGCTGGATAGGAAGAATCGGTGTGACCGATTTTGGCTTTGGGTTTAGGTTATTTGTGGATGTGAGAAAGTAGCTGAGGGTTTTGGAGCATATCACTAAGCACATGAAGCAAGACGCTCATTAAGCAACACCTCATACCTCCTTGATAGTATTGGCTTTTCCTATAAACTCAATGTGATCTTGGATAACTAAAATATAAAATGAAGAGTCTTGAGCTAATGAGCTTGAGCCAATCCTTTGTCCTTAGTATTTTGAGGGATCCACTTTCATCATCCTTGCCATGCCATTCATTGAGCTTTCCTGAAATATATGTCTTGGAATAGCATTAGCTCAATGAGCTATATGTTGTTATGAATTACCAAAACCACCTAGGGATAGTTGCACTTTCAACGCCCCCGAGACCAACCTAAGCAAGGAAGATTCCCACTCATCTGACATGGATTCCAAGCGCATATGTGGTGGCACTCCTGTGTCCACGACAGAAGTGGCTGAGGCGGTAGTTCATAATGATATGCCATCCACAGGTGAGAGTCTTGGCTCAACAGCTCCAGCTCCTGGTGGTGCAGAGGTTGCTAAGGCAACCGTTTCGCGGGCTGGTCTTCCACCTAGGCGTCCTAGCCCCAGCAAGTAATCAACAGACATACCCAATGCACCGGCTGTAGCTAGGAGTAGCAGAGATGACTCTGGTTATGTTCCTGTGTCCACACTGTTCCCACCACCTTCCAAAAGCAATGTTATGGAGAAACCGGAAGACTGGAGTACAACTGATCCAGGTGGCAAGCCGGGCACGAGTGATGGAGGTGAACGTCCGGAGCAGACTGCGTCTTTACCCGCCATGGAGAACCCCAGCTTAAATCTACGCACTTCCAAGCTCCCAATCAATGTTGATGTCCCCTACAACAAAAACAAGAAGATTGTCAAGAAAGCTGCGACTGATACTGCTGACAGCACGCCCCGCCCTACGAATAAGCTCGATGATTCTGCAGCGGCCGATTCAGAAATGTTTGTTGATCTTTCACCCTTGGATTCTGCCCCGCAAGTTGTTCGCGGTCCGTCCAGCAGGCATAAGAGGAACCCAATGGCCTTCACCCCACCGAGCTTTAGCCTTGGCATCAGTCAAGATGAACCAGTGGTGCAAGATCCTATGCCGGTTGCCTTTGCTTTCCCGGCAGGCATGGCCGCAATGATGGCGCAACCAATGGTCGAGGGCAGGAAGGCTGTCAAGTTCGCAGAGCCGATCGTGCAAGGTACATTTCTTCTGCGCTTATCATTTTCTTGTATACATCTGTTTAGTCTGACTTTTGTCCCCAAGCATTTTTTTGGGGTTCTCACTTGTGATGGCAACTGTTATGTGATGACATGGCAACTGGATTTGATGCACCATGTCACCTACATTTTTGTTTCCATCCTGCATTTTCCATTCGGCAACCACATGGCAACTAGATTTGATACAACATGGCAATTGTAGTTGTTGTCACATGGCAACTACAGTGCACTACACATGGCAACTAGATTTGTTGCACCATGTCACCTACATTTTTGTTGCCATGCTGCATTTTCCATTCGACAACCACATGGCAACTGGAGTTGATACAACATGGCAACTATAGTTGTTGTCACATGGCAACTACAATGCACTACACATGGCAACCGGAGTTGCCTCCACATGTCAACTCCCTACTTTTTGTACCTACATTTCATATCATGCACCCTTTCTTTCAGACTACATTTCTTTTGTTTTCCAGGTATCCTAACCCACTTTTTTGATCCTTGTAGGCAACCCTGAGGAGATTTCGCCATCACTTGATGAAGCTTACCGTAGGATTGAGGAGGCAGCATTGCAGAGGAGGTCCTCACGGGGTCAGGGGCAATCAAGGTTCAACGTGCCTGCTGAGACGGTATCTTAGGATATCATTAGAAGTGACACCCCTAGTTCTGTGAGGCAGCAGAGGGTAGTTCACCCACCTCTCGCGGATGACTACGGGCCCAAAGTCAAGGCCACAAAGGAGCAGAACCAGCTGTACGATATTGTCAAGTGCTTTGGAAACGCGAGGGCCAGCAGCAAGCACATGAAGGAGCTGAAAGCATAATGACCACACCACATAACCTCTCATTTTTCTTTGTTCTTTATACCATTCATATTTTTGCTATTTCTAGATATGATCCATTTATGTTTTATTTTTATTTATTTTTACTTAGTAGACATGATTCTTTCATGTTATATCATTTTCACACAACTCATGTTTGGACAGAACCAAGGTCATACAATGCGAAGCGACGTACGCCGACCTGGGTGATCTTGCCGAGTCTGTGAGGCCACTCGGTAAAATGTCGACGAATGTAGTTGCATGTGGGATTGACTTCATCATCAAGCATATGGATATGTCTCCCGACAAAACAATCATGCATTACAGTGTGACCTGCAAAATATGGGATGGTGACTTCCACCACAAAATCCTGAGGAAACATTTTGCTGCGCATGGTGAATTCAAGCTCACAATGAAGAAATGTGTGAGTACTCCTTCCTTTTTTGCTCATTTTTTCTCCCATGGTATGTTTTTTGCCAGTAGATATGATTCACATGTGGGCTACACCCTGTTTATGTGACAGCTGTTTCATGTGGCAACAACTGCCATGTAAACTGACTTTTGATTTGCATCCCCGTACAAACTATGTGGCAACTTCAAACTAAAATATAGGGCAACTTTGTTCATACATAGATGCCCACTTCTTTTAACTACCCACTATAACTAAACATTCTATGTGATTCTACTTTTTGGCCCCTTGCTTCTTTATGTCACTCATGTGCCTCTTACTGCAACCGGTGATATCCTTACACGTCATTTTCCCGATTACACCATTTTCTGTTCTTCATGTGAACTCTGCTTCTTCTTTCCTTCATTTTACTTGCAGGTCCTGTTCCCCATGTTCCAGGAGCTTGCACCACATGACCCACATGACAAGTGTGGTCACCACTACGCGATCTGCCTTGACCTGAAGAACCAACGTTTTGAGGTGTTTGATTCAATGTGTTCGGCAGCTGATAGAGACCTTACTACGCATGTTGAATACTCCATCAACAACCTCGAAGAGACATGGAACTGTCACTACGAACACTCAAAGGTCCAGATCAAACATTTTCCAATTGAGTACGTGGCGATTACGAAGCAAGGAAACAAGTAATTTCCCTTCTCTTTCTTCATGTGTCCTCTACACAAATGCTAACCCTCTTGTCACCTCTGAATTGAAGTTTATTATTGTTATCTCTGTCCTTGTGAGTTCACCTTATTCTTTTCTTTTACAGGATGGACTGTGGCTTTCACACGTTGGAATACCTTGCAAGTGGGAAGGTAGACTTGTTCCTGTTGTCACAGCTGCAATGGTCGTTGAGCTTCGCAAAATTTACGCAAGGAACTGGTTAACGAATGAAGATTTCAACACACGGTCGGGAGCACGTGAGTTCATAGAGGAAGCTGTCAAGAAAGTCACCAAGAAGTACAAGTGATCACGTGGTGCTCCATACCGAATGCATACCTTACATTTTGTTGCCGAGGAATGTAAGGTATTACCTTTGTTCTTTTCAAAACTATGTCCGTGTGCTATGTTATAACTGCAACTCCGCGTAGCCTAGTATGTAGTGGTGGTGTGTGAGCGACATTTGAATATTTTCTGTAATATATGTGTGGATGTGAACCTATTTAGGCGTGCCAACAGATACGCTTATGTTTATCATTATTATTATGCTTTCATCGTTGGTAGCACCAGTTTGGTGTTTCGAATGCGTCTATGATGTTTGAAAACATGGCAAATGTAGTTCATCAGACATGGTTAGTGAAAGTTATCGTCATTTTTCATTTGGCTGTTTGGTTCTTTTTTTCATTGCTAACTGTACCGGCTAGCATGGTAGTTTGATCATGTAGCCGTAACCTTTTCGCGGTTGCTGCACGTGACCCTTTTCAACTTGTTTCCCATAGTTTGCACACAATACACTATGTTTGACTAAAATACGTTGACTGAACATGGAAATCTACGCGATGCAGAGTCATTACAAATAACATGGCATATTTCAGTAGAACTAACATGGCAGATTCATTATAAATAACATGGCAGATTCAGTATACTTAACATGGCAGATTCAGTATACATAACATGGCAGATTCAGTATAAAATTGCATGACAGATTCAGTATACATAACATGGCAGATTCAGTATAAAATAGCATGGCAGATTCAGTATACATAATATGGCAGATTCAGTATAAATAACATGGCAGATTCAGTATACATAACGTGGCAAATTAAGTACCATACATGTGGCAACTGTAGTTATCCATTCATGGCATTTTCCTTCAAATCCTGATGCCCCTCAAGAGTCATTCTCCCATTTTAAAAAAAACTAGAACATCTAGATTAAAAAAATGTCACCAAGGACCATGTCACAGTGCTCCAATGTTTCTTATGGATTTCCCGTCCCTTTCTTTGTTTTCTTGTGTTTTGCTTGAATCTCCAATCCCGATTTGTATCTTATCTCTTTTGGATGCCCCTTTGTGATGGAACGGGGCGGGTTCCTGACCTGGGTTTGTGTGCTTGTTGTTCCAGATCCTACCTCCGAGTTTTCAGATGATGCCCCCTAGACGAAGGCACACTTGATGTGCGGGGGAACCTGTGTAAGACTTCCTCAGCTTTCCTCTTCTTGATCTCATCAAGCTCTCTTTTCAGGGCCTTCCTGTGTGTTTTTGCGACCCTCGCTGTCTCATCACTCTTGCACACTTCATCAATAAGTTCAGCATAGTTCTTCAACACAACGTGCCTCACGGCTTCCATGGTTGACTCTGGTCTCTCGTCATGCACAGCCAAAACTGCGTTTGATGTTTGTGGCACCAATGCGTCGTCAGCGTGCCAAGTCCATCGCCGCCTTATGAAATGGCGGGGCATTCGTGTCACCGCGTTCATGTCCATTACTTTTAGTATGTGACAGCACACAATGCCGTCCCGTTCGAATTTGTAGCATTGGCATTCGCCTTGGCTTATCGAGGCTTTCACGAAGTAGTTCCTTCCCTTGTCCGTGTTGGAAATATGCCCTAGAGGCAATAATAAATAAGTTATTATTATATTTCCTTGTTCATGATAATCGTTTATTATCCATGCTATAATTGTATTGATAGGAAACTCAGATACATGTGTGGGTACATAGACAACACCATGTCCCTAGTAAGCCTCTAGTTGACTAGCTCGTTGATCAATAGATGGTTATGGTTTCCTGACCATGGACATTGGATGTCATTGATAACGGGATCACATCATTAGGAGAATGATGTGATGGACAAGACCCAATCCTAAGCCTAGCACAAAGATCGTGTAGTTCGTATGCTAAAGCTTTTCTAATGTCAAGTATCATTTCCTTAGACCATGAGATTGTGCAACTCCCGAATACCGTAGGAATGCTTTGGGTGTACCAAACGTCACAACGTAACTGGGTGACTATAAAGGTGCACTACAGGTATCTCCGAAAGTGTCTGTTGGGTTGGCACGAATCGAGACTGGGATTTGTCACTCCATGTGACGGAGAGGTATCTCTGGGCCCACTTGGTAGGACATCATCATAATATGCACAATGTGACCAAGGGGTTGATCACGGGATGATGTGTTACGGAACGAGTAAAGAGGCTTTCCGGTAACGATATTGAACAAGGTATCGGCATACCGACGATCGAATCTCGGGCAAGTACAATACCGCCAGACAAAGGGAATTGTATACAGGATTGATTAAGTCCTTGACATCGTGGTTCATCCGATGAGATCATCGTGGAACATGTGGGAGCCAACATGGGTATCCAGATCCCGCTGTTGGTTATTGACCGGAGAACGTCTCGGTCATGTCTACATGTCTCCCGAACCCGTAGGGTCTACACACTTAAGGTTCGATGATGTTAGGGTTATAAAGGAAGTCTGTATGTGGTTACCGAATGTTGTTAGGAGTCCCGGATGAGATCCCGGATGTCACGAGGAGTTCCGGAATGGATCGGAGGTAAAGATTTATATATGGGAAGTCCTGTTTTGGTCACCGGAAAAGTTTCGGGTTTTTCCGGTAACGTACCGGGACCACCGGGAGGGTCCCGGGGGTCCACCAAGTGGGGCCACCATCCCTGGAGGGCTGCATGGGCCAAGTGTGGGAGGGGACCAGCCCCAGATGGGCTGGTGCGCCCCGCACAGGGCCCAAGGCGGAGGGAAGGGTGGGAGGGGGCAAACCCTAGGGCAGATGGGCCCTAAGGCCTACCCCAGGTGCGCCTCCCCTCTCCCCCCTTCTGGCCGCCACCAGATGGCATATGGGGGCTGCCGCCACCCCTGGGGAGGGAACCCTAGAGGGGGCGCAGCCCCCTCCCCTTCCCCTATAAATAGTGGGGGGTTTTGGGGCTGCCAGAGACGCGAGAACCTCTCCCTCTTGGCGCAGCCCTACCTCTCTTACTCCTCCTCTCCCGCGGTGCTTGGCGAAGCCCTGCTGGACTACCACGCTCCTCCATCACCACCACGCCGCTGTGCTGCTGCTGGATGGAGTCTTCCTCAACCTCTCCCTCTCTCCTTGCTGGATCAAGGTGTGGGAGACGTCATCGGGCTATACGTGTGTTGAACGCGGAGGTGTCATCCGTTCGGCACTAGGATCTCCGGTGATTTGGATCACGACGAGTACGACTCCTTCAACCCCGTTCTCTTGAACGCTTCCGCTTAGCGATCTACAAGGCTATGTAGATGCACTCTCCTTCCCCTCATTGATGGTTTCTCCATAGATAGATCTTGGTGACACGTAGGAAAATTTTGAATTTCTGCTACGTTCCCCAATAGTCCGGGTCTTTAGGTTCTGAATCCGACATGCCCAAAATAGAACACACCTTGAACGTATGTTCATCCACCTGGAAAGCCGTGAACATGCTGGCATGCTTTATTTCTTCCTGGAATCTGCAAGTTTTGTGTGTTTTGTTAAACTCTTGTGTGATGTTTTTTGTAGCACCTTATGTTGTCATGGCCAATGGAAGTACATTTCGTTTGAACATGGCAACTACAGTACATTAAACATGGCAACTGCAGTTCATTAAACATGGAAACTGCAGTTCATTAAACATGGCAACTGTAGTTCATTAAACATGGCAACTTGCATAACATCATTAATTGGCATTGGCATTTCCATACCAACATGCCCAATGAAAGTACAGTGCATTAAACATGGCAACTGCATTTCATTAAACATGGCAACTTCAGTTGAGTAAACATGGCAACTATACTTCATTGAACATGGCAAGCTGTAGTTCATTAAACATGGCAACTACATATCATGGTTACTCTGTACTCAATGACTATTTTTCAAGAAATCATCATTTTCAAATAAGCTTTTCAACTGCATTGCATTCTAGATGGCACCTACTACCTTCATGCTTGTGCAAATAAGATTGTAACACAACTGACTTACTTGTTAAAGATCTTGTTGGTGTATATCTTGCTCATCTGCCTCTCCATCGGTAAATACGTTAGCAATTTTGGCTGCTTTAGCGCGGTGTTCACTTCTTGCTGTAGCTCAGATCCTAGTATTTTTTGTTGCAAAGATGTGTATTGCTTGGCAAACTGTAGCAATGAGTTGCTAGGGCTCACGTACCACTTCAAAATAGCATTGAACCCCTCGCTGCGCTGCGTAGTCTGCAGAAACGGGAAGAAGCACTGCATGAACTAGGCCGGCACCCAGTACATTTGCTTCTCCCATAGGTTAGCAAGCGTCTCGTTGTCTTGGACTTGATATGTTTCAATCATGGCCATCCAGCTCCTTTCAAACTCCTCCACTGTCAAGCTGTGGTCCACGCACAGCTCGAATGCCTTGTGCAGCTCTGGACGGTCAGCAAAGAACGGTCCTAGCGTCTCCTCAGCCCTCTTTATAACGTGCCACCTGTAGTGCATGTGCACTGCCAACGGAAATACCTCCTCTATGCATGCACGCATGCTAAAATCCTGGTGTGTTATTATGTTCATTGGAGCAATTCCATCCATGCACTCCAAGAAGGTCTTGAACAGCCAAGTGTATCCATCCGTGTCTTTATTCCAAACGAGCCCGCACGAACTGCAATGACTGATTGTGGTCATTTATTCCTGTGAATGGAGTGCATGGCATCTTATACATATTAGTGAGATATGTCACGTCGAATGAAATGCAATCTCAAAAATATTTGTAGGCTCTTCTTGAAGCACCATCCACCCAATACATGTTCCTGACACGGTCCTCATTGTCCAATCCTATCCTGTAGAAGAAATCTGGATCTTCCTTTGCTCTCTCATTGAAGTAGGCCATTGTGGCCTCTATGTCAGCCAACTTGCTCTCTCTACGGTACTTTGCCTTTAGGTTTGTGACATCAGCTGGTATGTAGGGCATGCTACTCAGAGTCCAATTTTTGCTGTGGATGAGTGATAGTATCTGGACCATTCTTGATGGACCGACGTTACAATCATGTAGCAGCTTTATGAATTTCTTCTCGAGGGGGGTGAATCCTCTGTGGGCGGTCAGAAGTTTTACCAGGTCGAACTTCTTTATGAGTTCGTGGTTGTGCTCGTCAAAATATTCAGTGACCACCCACCGTGCTCCATCTATGTTCATCTTACATCGGACAGGGCATTCCGTCTTGAGAATGATACCTCTCTTTCGTTCCGGAACAACAGGTGCAACACCTTTACCCTTCTTGTTCCTTCGTGCCTTGTAGCACCTCATCTCACCTCTGCTGTACTTGTTAGTTTTTTGAATTTTCCTACGGTATTCGGTGTTGACCGCAAACCCATGGAACTTTGCATATGTCTGGTAGAATTCCTTTGCTTCTGTGAACGAATCAAATCTCTGCCCAATGTACGGTGGCTGAGGTACCATGATTTCTGATTGCCCACCATCTTCATCCCCTTGTGCTTCGTCATTAGTTTCATCATTCACTTCAGTATCGGCGGCAGTTTCATCTACTTGAGTGTTGCTAGTGCTGGTGTTCAAAGGTGTGCTTGTCGGCATTGCTAGAATGATTGCCATTTCCGACACCGACTCGACATTGTTTGTGGCATGATTGTTGGCTGGCTGGTGGAACGCGTCTTCCGTGCGCTCAGAGCTCCCCGCAGTAGTGTCCCCGCGCTACTGTTGATTGTAGTTGAAGGTCCTGTAATAAAAAAATAGGTACAAGCGTAAGATTTTGCTTGAATGGCATGTTTATCATAACAGAGTACATCAAGTGCATGTGATTTGGCATGACATCATTCACACAGCAAGCCGTGAGTCTGCATATGGACATGCGTGGCAACTATTGTTCTCCAGTCATGGCAGCTACAGTCCAACAAACATGGCAACTACTGTTTCCAATGCATGGCAACCAGCTTCTTTCAGTACCAAAACTTGGATTCTATATCCATGGCAGCTGCAGTCCAACATACATGGCAACTACTGCTGCCAATACATGGCAACTAGTATATTCTAGCATCAAAACTTGTATTGTAGGCTTGAGCTCACTAGGCAAATGCAATCAATCATTAGTGTTGCACACACTCTTTTAGCAATTGCAAATCCCGAAGATAATATATGACTCTTTGCACACGACCACTTGGTAGCGTTTTCTGTTTGTTTTTTCCACCATCACCGTTACAAATCTTCTTTTTCTCACATGCTATTCCCACAAAAACAAATGCAGTGCTATTTTGTGGTTCAAATTTTCTTACCTTGTTGTGCCGCATGTGCCCATCTTGTGTGGTCTGTCATTCCAATTTGATGTGCTCTATCTGCAATAGCGCTGTCCTACAACTGTGAAGCTTAGCATGAGATGTTTGCCGATGTAGTCCCACCATAACAACCTGTGATCATGGTAGGAGTTGGTCACTGCATGGCAACTGTAGTTTCTTCAACATGGCACATGTAGTGGTCCAACCATGCCACACAGATTTGTTCACACTTGCCATCCACGGTTGTTTATACATTGCAATCACATTTGATCATACATGGCAACTGCAGTTGTCCAGGCATGGCAACTGTAGATGTCCATGCATGACAACTGCAGATGTCCAGGCATGGCAACTGCAGATGTCAGCTATGTTCCTTCTGCTAATTCATCGTCCGCAACTTCACTTTTATGGACTCACCTGTGTAGGACGTCGATGGCAGGTACATGGTTGTCGCCTGATGCCACGTGCTGCATGAAGGTCCTACATTTTTTCCGATATAACTCGTGAGTCTTTTGCCATCCTTTGCAAGTTTAATTTTCATGTCCACACCAGTATGTTTCTTTTTCGTATGCGTTACCTTGATTTTCCACATTAGCTAGTTGAAGTTGGTTGCCCGTACATTTGTCAGTGTTAGCGCCCTGTGACTGAACTTGCCATGTGCCCCCTGAATGTGTTTTGGTCATAAGAATCTGCGAAAATGACATTGTAGGACATAAGTAGAATGCAATATTCATCGTCACGAACATGGCAAATGTTCTTTTCTTGTTATCATGCATCATACCAATGCCTACGTACTGCACTAGTAGTGGCAGCAACGGCCCTGCAGAAATGAGTTGACTGTACTCTGCTGCATCCCAAGGGGGCGTTTCTAGCCTTTGAGAAACCCAAGGATCAGTGCCATCTTCGTGATTCATTCTTTTCACGTTTTGTTTCTGCCAATGTGTTCTCATCACTGCATGAACAAGAACGCATCAACAATCCGCAAAAAATGCATTTTTTGTTGTTTGCACGTAGAAGATAACACGGCAATCTTATCACATTTTCCTGCGTAGGCAACAAACACATCATGGCAAGTAGGACATGCACATCCACTCTCTTTTCTGAAATCTGGGTGCCAGCTATCTTTTTGAAGCGATGACAACAACCACTAAAATAGGATGTCAAGCAATAGGTTAACATGCTGCCAGTTAACGACAACAATAGGTGGCAACTGATGTTAGACACAAGTGGCAACTATTTTTCCTACCCCCCTATGCCAAATTTCTCCTTTCTCTCCCTTTTTTAGGGATTCCTACGCATCTTTCATTACCAACTACTTACACCAAGCCAACCGAGAACCTAAGCTCAACTCTAGCGTAGTACATGGCAGATATGGCGTATGCTGGTTGGCAAATGTGAAACCATGTGGTGTTTTGCCCCGATAGCGTGGATCCAATCGCCATCTTTGTTGGTAAATTTGCAATTTCTAATTTCTGGCCAGAAGAAGGACGAGAAACAGTAGGAGATCGGAGATTCACCTGCTTTTAGCTGGTCGTCTTGGGAGGGCGGGGTTGTGGGGCGGGGGTGTGGTTAGCGGTGGGAAGGCCCTATGGATCTGCTCTGGTTGCCATGGCAACCAGAGAAGGACGGCGATGGAGGTAGGGGATCAAGAGGTGGGAGACGATGGCGGCAGTTCAGACTGGGATCGAAAGGAGGCCCGGACGGCTGGGTCGTGCGGGTAGGGCGGTTTTGCCACAGACCGGACGTGCGGGCTGTGGCTGCGCGTGCCCGGACGCGGTTGTGCGGGTGGGTTCTTCTCCATGCCACACGAGGCGTGCGGCACAACTACCCGATACACCACACGTGTGGCAGTTATCGACATCCTAAAAGAAACCATTGTTTGAACATATTACAAAATAGATAGGAACCAGTATAGCTGGGCAAGTTTAATTTGATGTACATTATATAAGCCGCTCAAATTAGAAATTTTCCTTCTAAAAAGATCAAGCAATTCAAATTCTGCACAAGGAATATCAATTCTACCTAGTGTGTGGACATCTATCTAGCAACGAACGCTCTGTCATCCATGTGTTCGAAGAAATCGATCATGTCCCTTTCCTTCATCTCGAGGTTCGTCGGGGTTTTGTTGCCGCGCAACCGTACGCCCTCGAACGGGAAGACGTCCGTGAACTCCAAATTTGACACCCCCACACGACTAAGACGCCGGAGGAGAAAACCTCACCTGCCATCCATCAATCATGAACCCATCACACAATCCACCATCTTCGATATGTCGCCTATGCAAACCACAATCTGCATCCGCTTTGGTATTATACTACAATCCTCTGTTCCTTTATGTAAGGTGTATATTTGTCGGCACGATGTCAAGACATGGAATTATAGAGAATTTTGGACGACATTAACCTTGACTAATTCATTGGTTAGTGGCAAGTAAGTCAGTTAAGATAAGAAAGTAAGAGATACAGACAATCGGGAGAGAGATACTTTCCTTTTTCTCTGGAAGGAAAGGGACATGCAATTGGAGGATAGACACAATCCTTTTTTCTGGAGGGCTAAAAAAGGAATTTCAAGGAGCTATAACAATGCATCTTACATTGAGGATTTTTATCAGAAACCAAATACACCTTGAGACCTACTGTATACGACTAAGGGTTTTATTACAAGGATAAGAAATTCTTTTAATTCTTAAGGCTATGACAAAGCTCTTGTCAAAACGACCAATGTGAAGTGAACACATAGCAAACTTTCATCATTCTGAGGCCGATCCATCATTGCCATCATATTTTCGGCAGTTTACGTCGATACTACCTTCAAAAAAAGAGAGGACTTCGGACTATTTTCAAGCCCAACAATCATGTAAGAGCAGCTCTAGCAGACCCTGCATCCGTATGGCCCGCAAAACGTGTTTGCAGTTCGCGGAAAAACGCCTTTGCGGGACGGCGTGCATGGCCGCGGATGCGGACCCCGCAAAGCCGACGGCTTTGCGGGGTCTGATCTGGCGCAGCTCCTCCCGGCCCGGAAAACCTAAATTTGCACTTTGATTTGATCCAACATAATGCATTTCTTTGCATTTTCAATAACATTGGATACATAAAACATCACCAAATCTTTGCTAGAATACACCAAAGAAAACAAGAACTACAAGTATGCATTAAAGAAGATTTCCAACTTCCATAACTGCTCCCACTAGTCGAAGCAAAATCTTCTCAATGCACTCATTGTTGATCTGCGAATTGTTGATCTTGCATTCTTCATTCTTCATCTTTGGTTCGGAACAAGTAGACATTGATTCCACTCTAGTTGCACATGCCGCTGCGCAAGCGCCGAGCCCAATGGGCGGCCAGACGGATCCATGGCCACAAATCATCGGCGGCTGATACGTCTCCAACGTATGTACTTTTGCAAACACTTTTGCCCTTGTTTTGGACTCTAACTTGCATGCTTTGAATGAAACTAACCCAGACTGATGCTGTTTTCAGTAGAACTGCCATGATGTTGTTTTATGTGTAGAAAACAAAAGTTCTTGGAATGTCCTGAAAATCTACGGAGATAAGTTTTGGAAAATATATAAAATATTGGCGAAAGAATCAAGACCAGGGGGGCCCACACCCTGTCCACGAGGGTGAGGGCGCGCCCTCCCTCCGGGCACGCCCCCTTGTCTCATGGGCCCCCTGACGCTCCACCGACCTCAACTCCAACTCCATATATTCCGTTTCACGGAGAGAAAAATCAGAGAGAAAGTTTCATCGCGTTTTACGATATGGAGCCGCCACCAAGCCCTAATCTCTCTCGGGAGGGCTGATCTGGAGTCCGTTCGAGGCTTCGGAGAGGGGGATTTGTAGCTGTCGTCATCATCAACCATCCTCCATCACCAATTTCATGATGCTCACCGCCGTGCGTGAGTAATTCCATCGTAGGCTTGCTGGACGGTGATGGGTTGGATGAGATTTACCATGTAATCAAGTTAGTTTTGTTAGGGTTTGATCCCTAGTATCCACTATGTTCTGACATTGATGTTGCTATGACTTTGCTATGCTTAATGCTTGTCACTAGGGCCCGGGTGCCATGATTTTAGATCTGAACCTATTATGTTTTCATGAATATATGTGAGTTCTTGATCCTATCTTGCAAGTCTATAGTCACCTATTATGTGCTAGATCCGATAACCCCGAAGTGACAATAATCGGGATACTTCTCGGTGATGACCATAGTTTGAGGAGTTCATGTATTCACTATGTGCTAATGCTTTGTTCCAGTTTTCTATTAAAAGGATGTCTGAATATCCCTTAGTTTCCACTATGACCCCACTGCCACGGGAGGGTAGGACAAAAGATGTCATGCAAGTTCTTTTCCATAAGCACGTATGACTATATTCGGAATACATGCCTATATTACATTGATGAACTGGAGCTAGTTCTGTGTCACCCTATGTTATACCTATTACATGAGGAATCACATCCGACATAATTATCCATCACTGATCCAATGCCTACGAGCTTTTCACATCTTGTGCTTCGCTTATTTACTTTTCCGTTGCTACTGTTACAATTTCTACAAAACTATTATCTTTACTTTTGCCACTGTTACCATTACTATCATACTACTTTGCTACTAAATACTTTGCTGCAGATACTAAGTTATCCAGGTGTGGTTGAATTGACAACTCAACTGCTAATACTTAAGAATATTCTTTGGCTCCCCTTGTGTCGAATCAATAAATTTGGGTTGAATACTCTACCCTCGAAAGTTGTTGCGATCCCCTACACTTGTGGGTTATCAAGACTAATTTCTGGCGCCGTTGCCAGGGAGCATAGCTCTATTCTTTGAGTCACTTGGGATTTATATCTGTTGATCACTATGAGGAACTTGAAAGACGAAAGAACCAAGATTTTTCCCTCAACTATGCGGGGAGGTAAGGAACTGCAATCTACCTCTGCACTAGATTCTCCTTCTGTTTTGAGTAAGCTTGCGACACCTAAACCTGCTACTGCTATGAATTCAGATATGTCGCATGTTATTGATGATGCCACTTCTGCTATGCATGATACTTATGATGAGACTACTTCTGTGCGTGATACTACTTTGCCATTAGGTGAATTTCTTGATGAACAACTTGCTAGGGTTAGAGAGAATGAAATTATTGAAGATGCTATTATTGATGATAGTGATGATGAAAGTTCTCCCCCTGATTATGAACTACCTGTTGTTCCTGAGGGTTATGTTATGGTGGAGGAAGCTGCTAGAGCGATCTTTGCTTGCAAGGATAGATATGATCTTAAGAAGTTATTAGCTAAATGGAAGAAGCAATCTCTTAATGTGAGAATGAAACGTGACCCTGCTTTTGCTACTTCATCTATCTGTGTTACTGATAAGGATTATGAATTCTCTGTTGATCCTGAAATTATTACTTTAGTTGAATCTGATCCTTTTTATGGCCTTGAATCTGGAACTGTTGTGGCACATCTTACCAAGTTGAATGATATAGCCATCCTGTTTACTAATGATCAGAAGTCTCGCTATTATTATATCCTTAAGATATTTCCGTTCTCATTAAAGGGTGATGCTAAGACTTGGTTTAATTCTCTTGATCCTAGTTGTGTGTGTAGTCCCCAGGATATGATCTATTACTTCTCTGCTAAATATTTCCCTGCTCATAAGAAACAAGCTGCCTTGCGGGAAATATATAATTTTGTGCAAATCAAAGAAGAGAGCCTCCCATAAGCTTGGGGGAGGCTTCTCCAATTACTTAATGTTTTGCCTGATCATCCTCTTAAGAAAAATGAAATACTTGATATCTTTTATAATGGACTAACCGATGCTTCCAAGGACTACTTGGATAGTTGTGCTGGTTGTGTTTTTAGGGAAAGAACAGTCGACGAAGCTGAATTACTATTGAATAATATGTTGACTAATGAAAATAATTGGACTCTTCCTGAGCCAATTCCTGAGGCAATTCCTGAACCAATTGAGCCAACTCCTGAGCCTATTCCTAAACCCTCTCCGAAGAAGAGAGGTGTTCTATTTCTCAGTCCTGAAGATATGCAAGAGGCAAAAAAGTCAATGAAAGAAACAAGTATTAAAGCTGAAGATGTTAAGAATTTACCACCTATTGAAGAAATACATGGTCTTAATATACCGCCTGTTGATGAACCACATTGTCTTGATAGCCCGACACAGGTAGTAAAGGTAAATTCTCTCTATAGATATGATAAAGTTGAAATTCCCTCTACTAAATTTCATAGCCCATGCTTAGATGAATTTGATGACTTTATGGCTAGACAAGAAAGTTTTAATGCTTATGTTGGTAGAGAATTAAAGAATAATGCTTTCGAGATAAGACGCTTGAGTGATTATATGGCTAGAGTTAAAGGTGAACTTAAACTCATTAGCAAATATGCTTCTATGGTTGCTACTCAAGTTGAGCAAGTACTTAAAGCTCAGAATGATTTGCTCGATGAATTAAATAATAAACCTGACTTTGCTGTTAGAGTGGCTACTAGAACTGGTAGAATGACTCATGAACCTTTGTATCCTGAAGGCCACCCTAAGAGAATCGAGCAAGATTCTCGGAGACATAATTTAGAGGCACCTAGTTCTTCCAAAAAGAAGAAAAAGAAAAATGATAGGACTTTGCATGCTTCTAGTGAACTTGTTGTAGACACATCTAAGAATCCCAATGATATTTCTGTCTTTGATGCTGAAACACAATCAGGTGATGAACATGAACCCAGTGATAATGTTAATGATAATGTTCATGTTGATGCTCAACCTAGCAAAAACAATGAAGTAGAGATTGAACCTGCTGTTGATCTTGATAACCCACAATCAAAGAATCAACGTTATGATAAGAGAGATTTTGTTGCTAGGAAGCACGGTAGAGAAAGAGAACCATGGGTTCAGAAACCCATGCCCTTTCCTCCTAAACCATCCAAGACAAAGGATGATGAGGATTTTGAGTGCTTTGCTGAAATGATTAAACCTATCCTCTTACGTATGCGCTTAACTGATATGCTCAAGGTAAATCCTTATGCTAAATATATGAAGGATATCATCACCAATAAAAGAAAGATACCGGAAGCTGAAATTTCCACCATGCTTGCTAATTATACTTTTAAAGGTGGAATACCAAAGAAACTTGGAGACCCCGGGGTACCAACTATACCATGCTCCATTAAAAGAAATTATGTTAGAACTGCTTTATGTGATCTTGGAGCCGGTGTTAGTGTTATGCCTCTCTCTTTATATCATAGACTTGAATTGAATAAGTTGACACCTACTGAAATATCTTTGCAAATGGCTGATAAATCAACTGCCATACTTGTCGGTATTTGTGAGGATGTGCCTGTTGTGGTTGCAAATGTCACTATCTTAACGGACTTTGTTATCCTTGATATTCCCGAGAATGATAGTATGTCGATTATCCTTGGTAGACCCTTTTTGAATAATGCAGGGGCTGTTATTGATTGCAACAAAGGCAATGTCACTTTTCATGTTAATGGTAATGAGCATACGATACACTTTTCGAGGAAACAATCTCAAGTTCATAGCATCAATTCTGTTGGAAAAAGTCCAACTATCATTATTGGAGGTTTTGAATTTCCTCTTCCTACTATCAAGAAAAAGTATGATATTCTTATTATTGGGGATGTTCATATCCCCGTTGAGGTAACTTAGTGTTATTCGAAATTTCTCCGGTTCCGTGTTATTTGGAATGAGTTTGTTAACAAGACTTGATCAACCTTGTTAGTGGATTCATTTTGATGATCATGAGATGGATGAAACTAGAAGGCACTACCTTTTGTACCCTCCTTTTACTCTCTGTTATTTAGAATAAATAAAGCAAAAATAGTATTATCCGTCTGTTTTCTGATTTATCCGTGCAATAAAAAATATCCCAAAAATAAAAGTGCTCCAAATGCCCTACAAATTTAGTATGATTTTTTATGGAATATTTGAGGATTTTAGGCACTGAAAACATTGCAGGAGGGGCAAGCACCTGGCCACCAGGGTGGAGGGTGCGCCCACACCCCCTGGTGCGCCCCCTGTCTCGTGGGCCCAGGGTGGCCCCCTCCACTTATTCCTGCACCCACACACTCCATCTTCTTCCCAAAAAAATCCCCATCCAGCTCAAGCACGAGTTCTAGCTCATTTTGCTAGGATTTTCGATCACCTTGCTCAAAGCTCCATTCACAAAACTGCTTTGGGAGATTGTTGCTTGATATGTGACTCCTCCATTCGTCCAATTAGTTTTTGTTCTAGTGCTTAATTCATTGCAAATTTTTTCTGCATAGGTGACCATGTTCTTGAGCTTGCATGTTAAATTTATGAGGTCCCAAGTAATTCTAATGCATGATATAGGCTCTAGGCACTTGTAGGAGTAGTTGCTACCAATCTTGTTTAGTTTTATTCACTTTTATTTTGAAGTTACTAAAATTTTAGAAATTTTTCAGAAAAAGAAATATGTCTAGGAGAATGTACCAAGGTGGTTCCTCAGTAAAGAAAGGACCTAGGATTGCTATGCGTGAGCAAGACGATGAACTACCAAGGGACGCGGAAGTACGAGCTTGCGAGTGGCCATTTGACGATTTTATGGTCAAAGCAGACTTTAAGGAGGAATTTGATGCATATGTGCGTAATGTCGACCTTGAGGACTTCTTACAAGATAAGTGTCTTCAACACTATCAATTGACTGATTCATTTGTGAGAAGGTTTAAATATAAATGTTCACGTAATTCTTGGAGTGTCCTGTTTGATATCTATGATACATCTTATACCATGGACTTAGAGGATTTTACAACTGCTTGCAAACTTCCACAGTGGGGCAATATTAATGATCCCCACAAATCTGAATTTAGAGATTTTCTTGCTAGTATTACTGTGGGAGAATCTAGGGACATAGCACAAGCTACCATAGGGAGTATTCATTTTCCTGCTATACATTATTTTGCTCTCTTCATTGGTAGATGCATTAACAGTAAAGATGAAGCATGTCATATGTGTGTCCCTGATCTTTGTGTCATTAAGAGTGTCGTGTTAGGTATAAAGATTATAACTTGGGGGCAATAGTTGCACGTAGGTTGCATAATAATGGTAGGGCTGGAGATTTATTTGGAGGAATTTATGCGACCCGTGTGGCCAATTATCTTGGTATAGCCCCACGAGAGGGTGATATGATGTTGCCTCCTACTTATTTAGATTATGACGCTATGGTCAAACATCATTTTCTTAGGAGGAATGAACAATTCCTCCAGTATCAACTAATCTTTGACAGACATAGCTCTGTCCATATTACTCTTCCTGCTCCTTTCCTTTTTGATTACCAGGCAAAAGGAAGATATGTTGTTACCAGGGAGGAAGCAGCTGAACACGAGGGGAGAGAAGAGGCGGCTCGCCAACATGCCGCAGCTCAGGAGGCATTTGCTGCTGCATCTCAGTACGACCCCAGTTACAACTACGGATATCAGCCAGGCTACCCTTGTCCATAGACCAACTTAGGCCAAAAGCCTAAGCTTGGGGGAGTATGTATTTCTCACCGACTTTACATCCATGTTCACACACTATTCTAGTCGTCGGTGCTCATACTCTTTCATTGTATTATCCATGCTAGTTTAAATTTCTTTTTCTAGTTTTCTTCTTGTGTGTTTGATAAACCTTAAGAAAAACCAAAAAAATAGTTAGTTTAATTTCCATGCTTGTAGTAGACTTAAAATGAAAACCCAAAAATATTTCTCGTTCTTCTTCTTACTTGTTGGGAGCTTTCTCGTGTAAATAGTTTTATTTTCTTTCCTTTCCTTTGGGGGTCGAGAGTAGAAGACCATATTGAAAATGTTTAGTGGCTCTCATATGCATGATTGTTTATTTAACTTAGAGCCCATATTACCTTGTATTCTCTCTTGAGTTGAATGCTTGCATATTCCAGCTTAGTCCAATGCACGTACACTATTATTATTATACACATCGTTCGGTCATGCAAGTGAAAGGCAATAATGACGATATATGATGGACTGATTGAGATGAGAAAAGCTAGTATGAACTCGACCTCTCTTATTTTTGTAAATATGATGAGTTCATCGTTCCTGATTCAGCTTATTATGAAGTAAACGCATTTGCAATGACATTTAGAGATTATAGTTGCTTGTGCTACGCTTGATTAGCTATGAGTTATAATGGTTTACCTTGCATGTCAACATGTTATTAAAATGATTATGATGTGGTATGATGGGATGGTATCCTCCTTTGAATGAATTAAGTGACTCGACTTGGCACATGTTCACGCATGTAGTTGAAAAAATCAACATAGCCGTCATGATATTTATGTTCATGGTAGATTATATCCTACTCATGCTTGTACTCAGTTTGAATTAACTTTAATGCATGTTCATGACTGTTGTTGCTCTCTTAGTTGGTTGCTTCCCAGTCTTGCTAGCCTTCACCTGTACTAAGCGGGAATACTGCTTGTGCATCCAAACTCCTTAAACCCCAAAGTTATTCCATATGAGTCCACCATACCTTCCTATATGCGGTATCTACCTGCCGTTCCAAGTAAATTTGTATGTGCCAAACTCCAAACCTTCAAATGAAATTATGTTTTGTATGCTCGAGCAGCTCATGCTTCAACTAGGTCTGCCTATATCTTCCATGCTAGGTGTGTTATTCTCAAGAGGAGTGGACTCCGCTCCTCATTCATGAGAAAAGGGCCGGTAACCGGGATGCCCAGTCCCATGATCCAAAAAGATCAAAGCAAATCAATATAATTAAACAAAACTCCACGAGGGCTGTTGTTAGTTGGAGGCACTCGTTGTTTCGAGCAAGCCATGGATTGATGCTTGTTGGTGGTGGGGGAGTATAAACTTTTACCATTCTGTTTGGGAACTGCCCATAATGCATGTAGTATAGAAGATATAGCCATCTCATAGTTGTTGTGTTGACAGTGAAAGTATGCCGCTCAAAATGTTATTCCTCTCTATTTTAAAATCGAGCTCTGGCACCTCTACAAATCCCTGCTTCCCTCTGCGAAGGGCCTATCTATTTACTTTTATGTTGAGTCATCATCCCTCTTATTAAAAGCACCCGCTGGAGAGCACACTGTTATTTGCCTTCATTATTATTAGTTTATATTGGGTATGACTTGACTAGATCTCTTTTACCATGAATTACAATGTTTAGTCAGTCCTTGATCTTTAAAGGTGCTCTGCATTTATGTTTTGCGGTCTCAGAAAGGGCTAGCGAGATACCATTTTGTTATATCATATTGTGATTGTTTTGAGAAAGTGTTGTCATCCGAGTTTTATTATTATGGCTCGCTAGCTGATTATACCATTGATATGAGTAATTGTGAGACCTAGGTGTTATTGTGAGTATGGTTAGTTCATAATATTTGCTGAAACCTGAATGCTGGCTTTGCATGTTTACAACAACAAGAGCAAATAGAGTTTGTAAAAGTTTTTCTTTATCACTTTCAGTTTACCAACTGAATTGCTTGAGGACAAGCAAAGGTTTAAGCTTGGGGGAGTTGATAAGTCTCCAATGTATCTACTTTTCTAAACACTTTTTCCCTTGTTTTGGACTCTAACTTGCATGATTTGAATGAAACTAACCCGGACTAACGCTGTTTTCAGCAGAACTGCCATGATGTTGTTTTATGTGTAGAAAACAAAAGTTCTCAGAATGTCCTGAAAATCCACGGAGATAAGTTTTGGAAAATATAAAAAATGCTGGCAAAAGAATCAAGACCAGGGGGCCCACACCCTGTCCACGAGGGTGGTGTCGTGGTTCTAAGTCTGACAGTAGAATGGGGGTAGGTATGGAGAGGCAAGATCCTAGCTATGGAGCAATTGTACACACAGGTGTTTTACGAGTTCAGGCCCTTCTCGGAGGAAGTAGCAGCCCTACGTCTCGGAGCCCGGAGGCGGTCGACTGGATTATGTGTGTGAGAGTTACAGGGGTGCGAACCCTTCTACCAGTGGAGGGGGGTGGCTTATATAGAGGGCGCCAAGACCCCAGCCAGCCGACGTAGCAGAGGGTTAAAGTACATTAAGGTCTGGCATTACTGGTAACGCCCTACATAAAGTGCCATCATGACCATTAAGACTACTTAATTACAGATCGTTTGGATACAGAGTAGATCGTGAACTCCTGATGGTCGAGTGAGTCTTCATGGTCAAGTGTCTTCAGGTTCGTCGAGTGTCTTCTAGTCCGTCGAGTGGAGTCCCTCTTGGTCGACTGGAAGACGGCTTCTTCTAAGAGATGTCCTTGGGGAGGGTACCTTGGTCAGGTTCATGACCCTACCCTAGGTACATGACTTCATCAGTAGCCCCCGAATGGATCGAGGTTTGAGTGAGGAAGGAGTTGGCAATCTTTCCGACCTGCTTTTTGGTGCTGTAAAGGTGTTTTGCTCTGGATCGATGACTTTCAAGTGAGGGTGTCAACTTTCGTTCAGTCGCCTTGATCCATTCTTTATATATGTCGAGTGAACTTTATGAACTTGGGGATTTCCGAGCGACGGATCGCAGGAGATCTCCCGTCTGACAAGTTGCCCTGCGGTTAGCGGATTTAGTGGGATCCGAATTTTGGGGAGCGCGCGAAGCGGAGAAGACCGCGGTACTCGGATGGGATAAGGTAGGGACGCCTCGATTCTTGTGCTGCCTTTTTTGCCACGTATCGCTTGTGCGACTGTTTCGGGATTTGACAGGATCGCCTGGGCCTACTCGTCAGCCACTCGGAAGTGACTCCATATAAGGAAACCGGTGGAGGTTTTTGAATAGTGCCTCCTCATTTTCTCCTCCCTCGCCTCCAGATTCATCTGCTGCACCCACCAACTGCCCGACGCTGCTGCTCCGTTCCGGTCCCGTCGGCGACAATGGTGAAGGAGAAGACGGCGACTTTGGAGTGAGCGAAGAAGGCGACGGCGGCAGCGAAAGTGAAGGGGAGAGCGACCAGTCGAGGGGGATCCTCGTCGCGGTCCCGTTTTCCGCAAGGTTGGATCTAGGGTGATTGGATCCACTCGACCATCACCCAAAAGGATCTCGACGACCTAGCCGATGAAGGCCTGATTGCGCACGGGGCGGCGAGGCTCCCGGGGATGGAGTGGCAGCCACAGCCTCAGGAGGGTGAGTGTGTCCTCTTGGCGACTCATGTAGATTGAGGGTTCTCTCTGCCACCGCATCTTTTCTTTCGAGGGTTTCTGAATTTCTTTGGAGCTCAGCTTCATCACTTTACCCCCAATTCTATTGCCTATCTCTCCGCCTTTGTATCTTTGTGTGAGAACTTCTTGGGTTGTCGGCCGCACTGGGGTCTCTTCAAACACCTATTCACTTGTCGTTCTCAGACGGTGAAAAAGGCCAGCCCCAATGACGAGAGAACTCAGGTAATCCAGATGTGTGGGGGTCTCGGGGTCCAGATGAGGAGTAAGAGCGCTTTCCCAGCTATGACCCTTCCCGAGTCAGTCAGAGGGTGGCAGTCGAACTTGTTCTACTGCCAAGACCAGTCGACTGGGCTCCCTCCCTTCTCTATGAGTCGAGTGAACAAGCCATCCTCTCTGAAAGTAGTTCCGGAGGAGAAGGCTCAGGTAAAAATGTTGATGGAGCGAGTAGTTCAGTTGATTCGTGACGGTGTGACCAGCTTGGACCTTCTGGAGGTTTTCCTTCGGTGGCGCATCCAACCACTCCAGTACCGGGGCCACCCGATGTGGCTGTATTCTGGTACTGAAGACACCAGTCGGGTCCACCCAGAGGAGGTCGATGATGCCACACTGGAGAGGTGGATGACTGCCATCACAGGGAACAAGGACAACCCTCGAGGATCCCTCCACTCGACCAATCTTATGAGGCGGACAAGGTATGACCACTTTCCTCTGATTGCTCCGTCCGTTCTGTTTCGTCGTAGATCAGTCGATTGACTTTTGTCTTGCTTGCTGTCTTTCAGGAAACCACCGAGTTGTACTCGATGCCCAACGGGGCGCAGGCACAGGCCGAAGAGGAGGAAGGAAGCGGAGGCGAAAGCCAAGAGGAGTGGGAGTCGTATGCCGATGAGGGTGACGAAGATGCAGGTTCTGATGAGGAGGAAGAGGAGGAGGAAGAGGAGGAGGAAGTTGCGCCTCCTCGTTCCGAAAGGAGGTCCAAGCTCGCCCATGACCCTGCAGCTGATCGTGGCAAGGGAGTCGTGCCTACTGGGCAGTCGACGAAATGCCCTCGGACAACTTCACCGGCGCCGACTGAAAAGGCATCAAAGCAACCGCGAGCAGCCCCGACAAAACCGGCGAAGGCCCTACCGAAGATGAGGATGGAGATTCCGACTGTTACTGGGTAACGGCATAACTCATGTTTTTCATTCTTGGTCGACTTCGATCGCTGACCGACTGATATTTGAAACCGCAGTGCTGCTACTTCTGAGACTTCTACTAGGCATGAGGATCAAGAAATGGAAGTTGCTGCTACTTCTCATCCTAGTATGATCTGCGCGGTTTTGCTTTTGGTCGATTGAATCTTTATTTTTGACTTTGAACTTCTTCTGCAGCTCCACCTAGCGTCGTCATCAATCTCCCTGATGATGACGATGAAGCGCCCCTGAGGCAGAGGAGGAGCAGGAAGGCGACTGTTGGCAAAGCTGCTCAGGTTGTGTCAGCGCCTGGACCACAGATTCCAGAAGGGAGCAACGTCGCTCGGACTACCGTGTCCTTTGCGGAGCCATTGACGGTTGCCCGCCCTTTGTCATCGAGTGCTGACCCGCCTTCTCTCTTCTCCACCTACCACGTCCCGGAGGACCAAGCAAGCGCTGCCAAGGAAGCCATACGCCAGGCCGGGATTATGATGGAGCGGGTGAAGGCGATCCGAACCGCCAGCCAAGCAGCTTATGACACGAGTTCAGCTCTCCAGAGTAATGTCCAGGTTAGTTGAACATCGACTGGAAATCTTGATGTTTGTCATGCACCCATTGGGCGTGTCAATTCTACGGTGGACTGCTGGCAGTCGACTGTAGTCTTTGTGTCTTGAGATTTCTCACTTGACTTGTTTCACTCGAGCATGGTCGAGTGGAACAATGAAACTGGTGGGGGCACGCTGAGTGCACCCACTGAGTGTAGTCCCCGAGACCGTGGTCGATTGCTGGCAATCGGCTATGGTCTGAATTTTTTTTTGCTGCTGACAGTTAACTGCTTCCGGTCGACTGATCGACTCTGAGTCTAGCTGATAGAACTAGTGGGGGCACGCTTAGTGCACCCACTGGGTGTAGTCCCCAAGACTATAGTTGAATGTTTAGATTCAGCTGTAGTCTTAGAAATACTACGATTTTTCCTTTAGTCACTAGGAAGTGATCTGTCGTTGATGTCTGTCGATTGAACTTTCGCAGAAATCTTGTGACCTTGTTTCTCATTATACCGAATTGGAGAACAAGTATATCCAGCTTGAGCTTGACTAGAAGCTCGTCCAAGAGAACTTCACGAAGTCGAAGGAGGAGGCAAAAGGTATGTTTGGTGAGAACCTTGACGACTGTCCTCGCTTCTTGCCTGTCTTCGAGTCTGATCTTATTGTGATTTTCATAGAAAAACTGAGGGATGCTCTGAAGAAGAAGGACCTTTGACCTTGCCGAGGCGCAGAAAACGGTTGCAGACAAGACTAGACTTGCAGAAGAGAAGTTGGCTTCTGTCAATAAACTTGAAGAAGAAAACACTAATCTGAAAGCCGCTCTCGACGTGGCCAACCAAGAAGTCACTCGACTGAAGAATGCCAATATGGTCCTGGACGACAAAGCTGGCGAACTGGCAGGAAAGAAGAATGACTTGGAGGTTTATCTGGGAGGACTCGCCAAGAAGTTGTTCCTCATGCTCGAAGGTAACCTCTTATCTCCGATTGGTAGTTACTGACTTGCTGTAAGGGCATTAGCTTATCCTTGAATCGTGTCCACAGAATTCTGCCAAAACTTTGAAGAGGAGACTAGTCGAGTGGAGACTGGCTTGGATCCCATCAATTCTCCGGTGAAGTATGAAACTGCTATGAACGTGCTCCGCCTCGAGTCCCACGTTGCTGCAGTGGTCGATTACCTTGCAAGACTGAAGGCCGCCACATCGCGCATCGACACATCGCTCTGGCCAGAAGAAACGCTTCAGAACGACCTTGAGTCGCTGATGACTAGACTGAACGAAATTCCGAGTCGAGTGCAAGAATGGAAGAAGTCTTCTGCCCGGTGCGGTGCTGACGTCGCTCTGTCCTTGGTCCGCGTCCACTGCAAAGAAGCGAGAGAAGACAAGCTGGATCTCTCAAGGTGGCCAATACTAGGAAGCATGACTTCCGTTCTTTCATGGAGACC
The DNA here is from genome assembly GCF_018294505.1 of Triticum aestivum. Lineage (NCBI taxonomy): Eukaryota > Viridiplantae > Streptophyta > Magnoliopsida > Poales > Poaceae > Triticum > Triticum aestivum. Next base: position 606,657,394 of record NC_057795.1, on the reverse strand, counting down.
TTCATCGCGGCTTCCACTCGGATCGCAGATGGGATCGACCTGGACGAGTTCGTTGCGCCTTCCAGCCCTCCGCAGGAGGGGTAAAAAACTATTATGCTTGATGATTTGAATTTGCCTCGGAATGCCGAGTGATTTTTGTAACCGCCAAACTTTAACAGGCTCGATGCCTGAGCACTTCTGGGTCCGTAGGACGTTATCCGAACTTGATTTGCCGTTGAAATACGTTTGCATCTTTCGGACAACCATCTTCTTTGGGTTGGAGTATATACTAGCATATGTAATGCTCTTTTGCAGGAAGGAGTGAAGCACAAATTGTCGTCGACCTGTGCTCGTCATGTCTGGGCGAGTGTTGGGTTGCGACCAGGCCTCCGAGTGAGAAACTTATTCTTCACTCAAAAAGATTTTAGAAGCTTAGGCGAGCACTGGGCTGCAGCTAAGCCTCCGAGTGGGAGGTTTGCTCTCCACTCGGTAGGATTTTAGAAACTTAGGCGAGCACTGGGCTGTAGCTAAGCCTCCGAGTGGGAGGTTTGCTCTCCACTCGGTAGGTTTTTAGAAACTTAGGCGAGGACTGGGCTGCAGCTAAGCCCCCCGAGTGGGAGGTTTGCTCTCCACTCGGTTGGATTTTAAAAACTTGGGCGAGCACTGGGCTGCAGCTAAGCCCCCGAGTAGGAGGTTTGCTCTCTACTCGGTAGGATTTTAGAAACTTAGGCGAGCACTGGGCTGCAGCTAAGCCGCCAAGTGGAAGATTTGCTCTCCACTCGGTAGGATTTTAGAAACTTAGGCGAGCACTGGGCTGTAGCTAAGCCTCCGAGTGGGAGGTTTGCTCTCCACTCGGTAGGTTTTTAGAAACTTAGGCGAGCACTGGGCTGCAGCTAAGCCCCCGAGTGGGAGGTTTGCTCTCCACTCGGTAGGATTTTAGAAACTTAGGCGAGCAGTGGGCTGCAGCCAAGCCTCCGAGTGGGAGGTTTGCTCTCCACTCGGTAGGATTTTCGTGGCACGGCTTTGGGGGAGAAGGTAGCAGTCGACCTGCGCTTCGTCCTCCTTGCGGGATGCACATTGTGTTTGTGATGTAGCTCGGAAGGAGGAAGCAGGGGTCGACCTGCGCCTCGTCCTCCTTGCGAAGCATACGATGTCTTTTATTCTTAGGCGAACACAAGGTTGCAGCTAAGCCTCTGAGTGGAAGACTGGCTTATCACTCGGTAGGATTTTCAAGATCTTAGGCGAGCACTGGGCTGCAGCTAAGCCTCCGAGTGGAAGGCTGGCTTACCACTCGGTATGATTTTGTTTACTTAGGTGAAACGGATTGGCAGCTAAGTCTCTGAGTGGAAGGCTGGCTTACCACTCGGTAGGATTTTAAAAAACTTAGGCGAGCACTGGGCTGCAGCTAAGCCCCCGAGTGGAAGGCTGGCATACCACTCAGTAGGATTTTTTTTACTTAGGCGAAATGGATTCGCAGCTAAGCCTCCGAGTGGAAGGCTGGCTTACCACTCGGTAGGATTTTTTACAAGCTTAGGCGAACCGGGTTCGCAGCTAAGCTACCCACTGGGGGACAGATTTATGAGAGCAAAAGCAATGACAATTACTAAGAAAATTATGAAACTCTTATCTTTGATGAATATACTATAGGAGTAGTTTTTATTACAACTCATCTGAATGAAAAACTTAAGTATAAAAAGGGCGGAGTAAGTCCGCGTTACATGCTATGGGCTCGTCATTCTGGTGCTCGACATTGTAAAGGCGGTATGCCCCATTATGGAGAACCTTGGTGACGATGAAGGGACCTTCCCAAGTAGGAGCAAGCTTGTGTGGTTTCTATTGATCCACTCGAAGAACTAAATCTCCCTCCTGGAAAGCTCGACTCTTCACATTTCTGGCATGGAAGCGACGCAAGTCATGCTGATAAATGGTCGATCGGATCAAGGCCATCTCTCTTTCTTCTTCTAGAAGGTCGACTGCGTCCTGTCGGGCTTGCTCTGCTTCAGCTTCGGTGTAGAGTTCGACTCGGGGTGCGTTGTGAAGCAGGTCACTCGGCAAGACTACTTCAGCTCTGTAGACCAAGAAGAATGGAGTCCTCCCAGTCGACCGATTTGGCGTGGCCTTAATCCCCAAAGCACCGACGGAAGTTCGTCGACCCATGCACCAGCTGCGTGTTTGAGGTCGCGCATCAGTCGGGGTTTCAACCCTTTGAGAATTAAACCATTTTCTCGTTCTGCTTGCCCATTCGACTGAGGGTGGGCGACTGAAGCGTAGTCGACTCGTATACCTTGAGATGCGCAGAAGGCTCTGAACTCTTCGGAGTCGAAGTTTGACCCATTATCCGTGATGATACTGTGGGGAACTCCATATCTGAATACTAACTCCCTGATGAAGCTGACGGCGGTGCCGGCATCCAGATTCTTGATGGGTTTAGCCTCGATCCACTTAGTGAACTTGTCGACTGCTACCAACACATGGGTGTAGCCGTTTCTGCCTGTCCTCGGAGGTCCAACCATATCCAACCCCCATATAGCAAAAGGCCAGACGAGTGGAATGGTCTTCAAGGATGAGGCGGGTTTGTGTGACATATTGGAGTAAAATTGACATCCTTCACACTTGTCGACTATCTCTTTCGCCATCTCATTTGCTCTGGGCCAGTAAAAACCCGCTCGGTATGCTTTAGCCACGATGGTTCGAGAGGACGCATGATGGCCACAGGTCCCCGAGTGGATGTCGTTGGGAATCATTCGACCTTCCTCTGGTGTTATGCATTTCTGGCTGACTCCAGTCGCGCTTTCTCTGTATAACTGTCCCCTCATGACGGTGAAGGCTTTGAATCGGCGGACGATCTCCCGAGCCTCTTCTTCATTCTCGGGGAGCTCTTTCCTCAGAATATAGGCGATATAGGGCACTGTCCAGTCGGGAGTGATGACCAGAACTTCCATGATCAAGTCGACCACAGCTGGGACCTCGACTTCAGTCGGATCTGTGGCGCTTTTTGGCTGCGGGGCTTCCTCAGTGAAAGGATCTTCTTGAACCGACGGCGTGTGAACATGCTCCAAAAACACGCCACTCGGATTGGATTCCCTCTTGGAACCTATCTTGGCCAAGTCATCGGTTGCTTGATTTTTCAGTCGGGGAACATGATGGAGCTCTAATCCCTCAAATTTCTTCTCCAGCTTTGTGACTGCATTGCAGTATCCACTCATGGCTGGGCTTCTGACGTCCCACTCCTTCATCACTTGGTTGACCACTAAGTCCGAGTCGCCGTAGACCATGAGGCGACGGACACCGAGTGAAATGGCCATACGCAACCCGTACAAGAGTGCTTCGTATTCTTCTTCATTATTGGAGGAATCAAAGTGAATCTGGAGTACATATCTGAGCTTATCTCCTCGGGGGGAAACCAAGACCACTCCGGCACCAGAACCATTCAGCATTTTGGAGCCATCGAAGAACATAGTCTAGTGCTCCGAGTGAACTTGGGTTGGTAACTGCTGTTCAGTCCACTCGGCGAGGAAATCTGCTATTGCTTGGGATAGCTTTCTTTGCCTCAAATCTGATATCTAGGGGAAGAAGTTCAATCGCCCATTTTGCCACTCGACCGGTTGCGTCTCTGTTGTGCAGAATCTCTGATAAGGGGGCATCGTTGACGACTGTGATAATATGGTCAGAGAAGTAGTGAGCAACTTTCTTCGTGGTCATATAAATCCCATATACAAGCTTCTGATAATGAGGGTATCGTTGCTTGGATGGGGTTAGGACTTCGGAAATGTAATACACTGGGCGCTGAACTTTGAAGGCTTTCCCTTCCTCTTCCCGCTCGACCGTAAGTACAGTACTGACAACTTGTCCTGTGGCTGCAATGTAAAGCAGCAAAGGCTCTTTGCTGATTGGGGCAGCAAGCACCGGCTGGGTGGAAAGCAGGGTTTTTAACTCTGCAAACGCTGCATCAGCTTCTGGAGTCCACTCGAACTTGTCTGACTTCTTCATTAGTCGGTAAAGAGGCAATGCCTTTTCACCGAGGCGAGAGATGAATCGACTTAACGCGGCCAAGCATCCAGTAAGTTTCTGGACATCGTGCACACGCACGGGGCATTTCATTCGGAGTATAGTGCCAACTTTTTCTGGGTTGGCGTCGATTCCTCGTTCGGAAACTAGAAAACTGAGTAACTTTCTGGCAGGAACTCCGAATGTGCACTTTGATGGATTAAGCTTGATATCATACCTCCTGAGGTTGGCAAATGTTTCAGCGAGGTCAGTTAGCAGGTCGGAACCTTTTCGTGACTTGACCACAATGTCATCCATGTACGCTTCCACATTCCGACTGACTTGAGTGAGCAAACACTTCTGAATTATCCTCATGAATGTAGCTCCGGCATTCTTGAGGCCGAATGGCATGGTGACATAACAGAAGCACCCGAATGGGGTGATGAAAGCCGTTTTGATCTCATCGGGTCCAAACAGACGGATCTGATGGTACCCGGAATAAGCGTCCAAGAAAGAAAGTCGCTCACATCCCGCAGTCGAGTCGACTATTTGGTCGATGTGGGGAAGAGGAAAATGATCTTTCGGGCAGGCCCGATTGATATGCTTGAAATCGATGCACATGCGAAGCGAATTGTCCTTTTTGGGGACCATGACGACATTGGCGAGCCACTCGGAGTGGTAAATCTCTCGGATAAACTCGGCTACTAGGAGCCGAGCCACTTCTTCGCCAATGGCCTTCCTTTTCTGGACGGCGGACCATCGCAGATGTTCCTTCACAGGTTTTGCCTTTGAATCGACTCGTAGACGATGCTCAGCCAGTCCCCTGGGTACACCCCACATGTCAGAAGGTTTCCATGCAAAGATGTCCCAGTTCTCACGGAGGAACTGGCTGAGTGCTTCTTCCTATTTGGGGTCGATTGTTGTGGAGATATGAGTCGGAGCAGCGTTTGGGTCGGTCGGGTGGATGTGAATGGGTTTTGTCTCAACCGGACGACTGAAACACTGATTCCGTAGCAGGCTTCTTGGCTCGCAACAAATCACTCGGGTCTGCGTTCCTTTGGTGTTCCTGCCACTCTTCTGCCACCATCTGAGCATCGGCGATCTTCGAGCCCTTCTGGAAGCACTCTTCTGCCTTCTTGCGGTTACCAGCGACAGTGATCACGCCTTTAGGGCCTGGCATCTTTAGTTGGAGGTACACGTAACATGGTCGAGCCAAAAAACGTGCATAAGCTGGCCTGCCCAAAATTGCGTGATAGGCACTCTGGAAATCCACAACCTCAAATGTCAGCTTCTCTTTGCGGAAATTCTTTGAATCACCAAAAACTACGTCAAGAGCAATCTGGCCGAGTGATGCGGTCTTCTTGCCAGGGATGACTCCATAAAAACTCATGTTGCTTGTGCTCAATCTGGACATCGGAATGTCCATCCCTTTTAGCGTCTCAGCATATAGTATATTCAAACTGCGGCCGCCCTCCATCAACACTTTGGTCAGTCGAGTGCCTTCGACGACGGGATCGACCACCAGCGCTTGCCTCCCAGGGATGGCTATGTGCGTGGGGTGGTCGGATTGGTCGAATGTAATGGCAGTCTGAGACCACTTCAGGTAATTGGGTGTTGACGGAGCAGCCATATTTACCTCTCGGTTTATAACTTTCAGTCGGTTTTTGCTCTCAACATCAGCAAAAATCATCAAGGTGGAATTGACCTGCGGATATTCCCCGTCACTATCCTCCTTGTCCTCAACCTTATCCGACTCTTTTTCTTTGTCCTTGGACTGCTTTCCTTGGAACTGCTGTATCAGGAGCCGACACTGTCGAGTGGTATGCTTCGGGTAGATGAAATTACCCTCTTCGTCTTTCTTGGTGTGGATGTGACATGGTAAATCCAACACGTCATTTCCTTCTTTATCTTTTACTTTCTTGGGGTTCCAAGGCCCCTTGGGTTTCCCTTTGAACTTTCCTTGGTTCAGGGCCAAGGCTTCTCCAGGAGCGGCTGGCTCGGCTTTACGCTTTTGCTTCCGACAGGAATTTCCGCCTCCGGTGTCCTGGGCGACTGACTTGTGCTTGCTGCTCCGGAGCTGATCCTATTCCTCACTATTGGCATACTTGGTGGCAATTTCCATCATTCGACTCAGAGACATGTCTCCGGTTCGACCGAATTTCAGACTTAGCTCCCTGTACTTTACGCCCTCCTTGAAGGCGCAAACTGCCTGGTGATCAGAATCGTTTTCCACTGTGTGATGCAGCGTGATCCATCTCTGGATGTAATCCCTCAGAGTCTCATTCGACTTCTGTACATAAGATTGCAGCTCTGTCAGTCCCGCCGGCCGCTTGCACGTTCCTTCGAACGTCCTGACAAACACTCGGGAGAGATCCTCCCACGTGTAGATGCTGCTGGGTGTCAACTGATTCAGCCATGCCCTGGCTGACCCTTCCAACATGAGAGGCAGATGCTTCATGGCCACCTCGTCATTTCCACCGCCGATCTGAACAGCCACTCGGTAGTCCTCAAGTCAAGTATCGGGCTTGGACTCACCGTTGAACTTGCTGACTCCAGTCGCCAACCTAAAGTTGGGAGGAATCACCGCGGCTCTGATGGCTCTGCTGAAACACTCTGGCCCGGAGACGTGCACTCGGATGTTGGTGGGTACATCTCTGTCATTACCCTCTCTGTGGGCTCTGTTCCAGTCGACCAGACCTTGAACGATGATGGATCTCGCATCAAAGCATGGTTCTATGGGGTCGACTGGAATTCTTCGCCCACCACTATACTGGCGTCGGTCATCCTGCTGCCGAGGCATATATGATCCACCCCACCGGGGAGGAGTGGGCACTCGACACCGATCGTGGCGATCGACTCGGTGATCATCCTGCTCATAGTTCATGTACTGATCGTGTCGGTCACCATGCCCTTCACGCCTCGGGGGCGATCTGGGGCTATGAGCTGACTGGACAGTATTCGCCGTCACGGACCTGCTATGAATCTTGTTCCGCGACTGCGACACAGCCGAATTCTGATCTCCAGCTGCTCGGAGCAAATCCCTGATCTGCATCAAGCCTCTGCCAGCCTCTGACTGGGAAGGCTGAATCGACTCTGCTATGCGTGTTGCAGCTGCCAAATTCTGGATTGGAGTGCGGTATACCCGAGTCGGGGGTTTGAAGAGTTGGTGTCGACTGGAGTCTGGAATCCGTTGCCGCGCGCGCTTGTCGAGTGCCCACTGAAGGTTCTCCAGTCGAGTGCGCTCAACCAGGTTGGCCAAGCGCGCGTCCTCCAACTATCAGAGTATGGAGCGCATCCATGTTCCGGCGGCGAAGCTCTTCCCTCTGCTGTGAGTCGAGGGGCTCGGGGCGGTACTCCTCATGGTCGTGCGACGGGTCGCCCCCGCCGTTGCCTCCCTCGGCGTCAGGAAAGCTGGAGGAACATGCGGCCCATTGACCATCAAGACCTCCGCCGCCGGATCACTGTTGTCGCATTCGGATGCTGTCTCTGCGGAGCCAGTCGACAGGTCGAACAGGCCATAAAGAGATTCTTCGGGCTCAACTGCCGCGACTTGGGTAGCGGTTGACTGGCGAGCCACTGCATGCCTGACCCACCGCTGAAGCCTCGACCGACCAGAGCGCTTACGCCGACGGGAAGCTGGGAGGGAGGATGACACGAAAGCCGGCCGATACTGAGTCGACGGCTGCCGCAGAAGGACGCCGCGCACGCATGCTCGAAAGTGTGTAGCTCCACGGACCGGGAGCGCATCCACGTCGAGCGGAGCCTCCTGCAGCCAGGTAGAGTCGTTGGTGACGAATGTGAGCGCGCCGAGACGGATCTCGCGGCCCTCAACCAAAACTCCACCTGAAACCATGATGATAGGAATCGAAAAGATTGCAACTTCTCCAACAAGTCGCTAAGACACCTGCCCCACGGTGGGCGCCAACTGTCGTGGTTCTAAGTCTGACAGTAGAATGGGGGTAGGTATGGAGAGGCAAGATCCTAGCTATGGAGCAGTTGTACACATAGGTGTTTTACGAGTTCAGGCCCTTCTCGGAGGAAGTAACAGCCCTACGTCTCGGAGCCCGGAGGCGGTCGCCTGGATTATGTGTGTGAGAGTTACAGGGGTGAGAACCCTTCTACCAGTGGAGGGGGTGGCTTATATAGAGGGCGCCAAGACCCCAGCCAGCCCACGTAGCAGAGGGTTAAAGTACATTAAGGTCTGGCGTTACTGGTAACGCCCTACATAAAGTGCCATCATGACCATTAAGACTACTTAATTACAGACCGTTTGGATACAGAGTAGATCCTGAACTCCTGATGGTCGAGTGAGTCTTCATGGTCGAGTGTCTTCAGGTTCGTCGAGTGTCTTCTAGTCTGTCGAGTGGAGTCCCTCTTGGTCGACTGGAAGACAGCTTCTTTTAAGAGATGTCCTTGGGGAGGGTACCTTGGTCAGGTTCATGACCCTACCCTAGGTACATGACTTCATCAGGTGGGGGGCGCGCCCTCCCCCCTGAGCGCGCCCCCCTGTATCATGGGCCCCCTGATGCTCCACTGACCTCAACTCCAACTCCATATATTTTATTTGACGGAGAAAAAAATCATAGAGAAATTTTCATCGCGTTTTACGATACGGAGCCGCCGCCAAGCCCTAATCTCTCTCGGGAGGGCTGATTTGGAGTCCGTTCGGGGCTCCGGAGAGGGGGATTCGTCGCTGTCGTCATCATCAACCATCCTCCATCACCAATTTCATGATGCTCACCGCCATGCGTGAGTAATCCCATCGTAGGCTTGCTGGACGGTGATCGGTTGGATGAGATTTACCATGTAATCAAGTTAGTTTTGTTACGGTTTGATCCCTAGTATCCACTATGTTCTGATATTGATGTTGCTATGGCTTTGCTATGCTTAATGCTTGTCACTAGGGCCCGAGTGCCATGATTTCAGATCTGAACCTATTATGATTTCATGAATATATGTGAGTTCTTGATCCTATCTTGCAAGTCTATAGTCACCTATTATGTGCTAGATCCGATAACCCCGAAGTGACAATAATCAGGATACTTCTCGGTGATGACCATAGTTTGAGGAGTTCATGTATTCACTATGCGCTAATGCTTTGTTCCGGTTTTCTATTAAAAGGATGTCTTAATATCCCTTAGTTTCCACTATGACCCCGCTGCCACGGGAGGGTAGGACAAAAGATGTCATGCAAGTTCTTTTCCATAAGCACGTATGACTATATTCGGAATACATGCCTACATTACATTGATGAACTGGAGCTAGTTCTGTGTCACCCTATGTTATAGCTATTACATGAGGAATCACATCCGACATAATTATCCATCACTGATCCAATGCCTACGAGCTTGTCACATCTTGTGCTTCGCTTATTTACTTTTCCGTTGCTACTGTTACAATTCCTACAAAACTATTATCTTTACTTTTGCCACTGTTACCATTACTATCATACTACTTTGCTACTAAATACTTTGCTGCAGATACTAAGTTATCCAGGTGTGGTTGAATTGACAACTCAACTGCTAATACTTAAGAATATTCTTTGGCTCCCCTTGTGTCGAATCAATAAATTTGGGTTGAATACTCTACCCTCGAAAGCTGTTGCCATCCCCTACACTTGTGGGTTATCAACGGCGCCGGGAGGGCGAACCCGTCCCTGCATGTGGTGATGCGCCCTTGCCGGGGCTGCAGAAGATGCTCCCGGACCACTCCATCGCTTGGCGCAGCCACCTGCGGCCGGCAGAGCCAAATCCGGCAGCCGCGCGATGAAGGTCCGCAGATCTGCAAATTCGGCGGCCCGCTGGCGCAGGGGGGGGGGCGTGGAGATGGGAGGCCTCGTGTGTGCGGCGGCCTTTCGGCGAGTTCCTGCCGGTTGCTGTCGTCGGAATCTTGGGTGGCAGGGTTGCGGCGGCGCGAGGGGGAGAGGGGAGGTGGTTGGTGGGGGAAATGGCGGGCTGAAATGTCCCCCCACCAACCGCTTCCGCTTATATGCAGGGCACCGCAGCGGCGAGGGGGAAACCCGCGAATACCCGGGTCGGGGCCGAGATTTTGCCGTGCCCCCCAAATTTTTATACGGGCCGGGGCGAGATGCGGGGTTTGGTCGGGCAGGTTTTCCCGCCCCAACCCGCATTTTGGCGGTTATTTTTTGGGTCGGGGCGGGATGCGGGGTCTGCTAGAGTTGCTCTAAGTGCTCACTCACTCAACTCAGCTTGTAATTGGTCCAAATGATAATGTGTCTTGCTTTTGGAGAAAGGAGAGATAAAGTTAACCATCTTGTTTTTGAGATAGCAGGGAGTAACAAATTGCAAGTAAGAGCTTCTTCGGACTAACCGTTGCAAATTTTATAGTCCTGTAAGTGTGCCAACCTTGATCTATGGTTATCTTGCCAGGACTCCCATGGAGGGGAATTTTGGTCTATGGGTGTATATACACCCTATATGGAAGAAAATTTAGTAATTAAATAAAAGGTCAAAAAATTCTGAAAATATTTTTGAATTAAATTTGACCTTCCATTGTATTGGTAAAGAGAATTCCACAAAAAGGGAAAAAATCTCTTTGACTTCTTTTCAAAAAAAGACAAAAATTCCGGTCAAAATAGTATGAATAGTAATCTATAATAGCAAATGGTTTTTTTCTCTTGAAGTCAATGCTGGTTTCCTATTCGTGAAAATTTATATACTAGTGCAAAAGAAAGTCAAGTTTATTATAAAACAATTCCAAACTTTTTTGAATTTTTTGAATTATTAAAGAAAATTCTCCATATGAGGAACCAAAGGGTATTTCCCGGACTCCCATTGGCTATGAGTGAGGAAGGTGCGATCTTGCTTCAGTTTTTTTTTCTTTTTTCTGAACCTGTAACTTTGGCAAGGACCTTTTCTTAGCCATCTCTCATCTTCTCTTAGCCGTTCCACTTGGTAGTAACACTTACTTTTTTGCCAAAAAGAACACATATATATATTAAAGATTCGAGAACTACGCTCAGTTGGCAAGGCGCGGGAGTTTGCAGCCAGCCCACCAGGGTTCAAGTCTCGCCTTGAGCATTTGGTGCTCATGGAGTTTTCTTCTATAAAAAAGATGCCAACAGGTCAGTCTAGCCAGGGTTGGTCTCGTTTTTTTAATCAAAGATTCAGGGCTACAGTTTGTTTGGTGGACTGAGTGAATGCTCTGTATTTAGTGCATGTGCATTCATATTTCATAACATCTAAATGTGCTTTAGTAAAACTGTATTTCATAATAGATCTATTTCTAGTGATTTTATTAATTTATGCTTTTGTATAAGTAAAGCTAACTTAAGAAAATTTGAGTTCAACAAAAGTATTTTTCAAGAACGATGAAAAACTTGCCTTGCATCGACTGACTCTTTATTATGAGAGAATATCATATGAAAACCAATATTCAATAAAAACTTCGTGGAAACCATATTTTAAAGTTTTAAAAAAATCTGAAAAAAATGTGAGATGTTAAGAAGATGATGTTTTATTGCTACACAAAATTTCAAGTTGAAAAACATTACGACATGTGAGCTATGAAAAAGACAAATTCAGCCCTGAATAATGACATTACTATTCGGCACTATTCAACGCTGATTTTGTCTTTTTCCTAGCTCACATCTCGTAATGTGTTTCAACTTGAAATTTTATGTGGCAATAAAACATCATCCTTTTAACATCCCGTATTTTTTTTCAATTTTTTTGATACTTCAAAACATTTTTTTCTCGTGGTTTTCACCGGTTTTCACCGAAACGTTGGTTTCCGTATGATTTTTTTTTATGATGCAGGGAACACTTATTCTGCAGAAGATTTTTTAAAGAAAGCAAGATCTCTGATCTCGCACGCCCAAACTCCCACGGAGTGTGCATCCGAACAAACCAAGAAAGGCTAATTTAAGATATGCTATTTTATGGTTGAAAACCATGTCTCATCTGTCAGAATTTTACTCCTGGTCATGCCCCACAAGGCACAGCCATACGGAGCGAGCGTGGCACCCAAGTCATTACTGCCATACCCACCGCGAGGTTAATTTGCTTGGCAGCCAATCGCATTGACTAGCGTAGCTCATTCTTGTCACATTCTTCCTGCAAAAGAAACCATGGAGGAGCAGCTTCTCGTCCTCGGCGCCGCGGGCGCCGAGAAGAAGGGAGACGACAAGAGCCCGGTGCTGAGCGAGGTGAGGAAGCAGCTGCGCCTCGCCGGGCCTCTGGTCGTCGGCTGCCTCCTGCAGAACGTGGTCCAGATGATCTCCGTCATGTTCGTGGGCCACCTCGGCGAGCTCGCGCTCTCCGGCGCCTCCATGGCCACCTCCTTCGCCAACGTCACCGGCTTCAGCTTGCTGGTCGGTAACACTCTTGCTTGCGTTCCTCCTCTCCGCGTGAAGCTTACTTGCGTGTACTGCAGGCCGGCATGGCGTGCAGCCTGGACACGCTGTGCGGGCAAGCGTACGGCGCCGGCCAGCACCGCATGCTGGGCGTGTACAAGCAGCGGGCGATGCTGGTGCTGTCCCTGGCGAGCGTGCCCGTGGCGGCGCTCTGGGCGTACACGGGCCGGATCCTGCTCCTCCTCGGGCAGGACCCGGAGATCGCGGCGGGCGCCGGCGGCTACATCCGGTGGATGATCCCGGCGCTGCTGGCGTACGGCCCGCTGCAGTGCCACGTCCGGTTCCTGCAGACGCAGAACGTGGTGGTGCCCGTGATGCTCAGCTCCGGCGCCACCGCGCTGAACCACCCGCTGGTGTGCTGGGCGCTGGTGCACGGGCTCCGCATGGGGAGCAAGGGCGCCGCCCTCGCCAACGCCGTCTCCTTCCTCACCAACCTCTCCATCCTCGCGCTCTACGTCAGGCTCTCGCCGTCCTGCTCGAGGACCTGGACCGGCTTCTCCCGCGACGCCTTCCGCGGCCTCACCGGGTTCCTCAAGCTCGCCGTGCAGTCCGCCCTCATGGTCTGGTGAGCAGATTGCACTTGCACGATGCAGTTGATGATCTGAAATTTACTATGCTCAAATGGTTGTGGATACAGCATGGAGTGGTGGTCGTTCGAGCTGCTGGTGCTGCTCTCGGGTCTGCTCCCCAACCCCAAGCTGGAGACGGCGGTCCTGTCCATCTGCCTGAACACCAACTCCCTGGCGTTCATGGCTCCGCTCGGGCTCGGCGGTGCCATAAGCACGCGCGTGTCGAACGAGCTCGGGGCGGGGCGGCCGGCGGCGGCGCGGCTGGCGGCGCGCGTGGTGATGCTGCTGGCGCTGGCGGTGGGCGCGTCGGAGGGGCTGGTGATGCTGTTGGTGCGCAGCGTGTGGGGGTACGCCTACAGCAACGAGGCGGAGGTGGCCGCCTACGTCGCCCGGATGATGCCCATCCTCGCCATGTCCGTCGTGTTCGACGGCCTCCAGTGCGTCCTCTCAGGTAGAAACAGACCATGATTACTATCCTGTTAGCTCTAGATTCCTAGCTACTAGCTATCATGGTGAACATAGTTACATGTATGAAGGCTGTGCTCGATTGTGCATGCAGGTGTTGTCAGGGGCTGCGGGCAGCAGAAGATGGCCGCCTTCGGCAACCTGGCGGCGTACTACCTCGTCGGCATCCCGGCGGCATTCTTCTTCGCCTTCGTCTTCCACGTTGGAGGAATGGTAGTGCCTCTCGCTCTCCCTCTCTGTTTCATAAACCTATTCCGTCTTTCATTTTTTACATACAGATACAGTAAGCAAAAGATGTAAAACTGTTTCGTGTTTTCGGCCTGGACAGGGGCTGTGGTTCGGGATATGGTGCGGGCTGGTGGTGCAGATGCTCTCGCTCCTCGCCATTTCCGAGTGCGCGACCGACTGGGACAAAGAGGCAAGCCTCTGCCTGCATCCGCACACGTTTAGTCTAGTTCTTTCATCTTTTTCTCAACGCCACCACTCTAATTGTGAGAATATATATATGTATGTCTCTTCTCTTGGGTGGGTGCGCAGGCAGTGAAAGCAAAGGGCAGAGCCTTCACTTCTTCGCTGCCGCAAGATATGACAGCAACGTAACAAGATCACGGCAGAGTTACAGTATGCATGCACGCTGTTTGCTCGTGAGAAGAGAAGCTCTGCAAAATTGATGTCCGTGGGGACGGACGTGACGTGCGTGTGTGCATGGAACTGGGTGACATTTTGACGCCAAACGAAATCTATCGAGAGGCAAAAAAATAAAAAAAATAAAAACATGCATTGAGAATTGGATGCAATGTAAAATGACAGGATACTGCACTGCAGCAACTTATCGAATCGCCACGAATCGGGGCAGGAATTAATGAATGATCGATGCGTCCATGATCAATGTAGTTGCTTCACTTGTTCTGTTTTGGCCCACATCGCACGCACGCACGCACGCATTTCATTCGGACTCGCCATTTGCGATGAGGGGCACAGTAGTGCACATGGCAACATTTTCGCTGCAACTCTGTAATTTTACAGGCACGCATGCATCTCTTCTAATAAAAGATACGGTATATATATAAAAACTCATAGCAACGTTGTTCACATCCAACATCAAGGGTTCACGACCAACAGAAAGTAAAGGGCCTCAAACTCAACAAGATCTGAATTCGCCCTTCCCCACCATGATCAGTGGGACGAACTAGTGTGCAAAATTCGTCGTTCTTGCATCTTCATGCTCCCCCGGTGACCTAAATCGTCTTCTTTTAACGAGACGTATCAAATCTATTATGAATATTGAGCGGAAGTACAAAACACCTCAAACATAATTTACAGAGGGAATATAAAGTAAGCAAGGTACGTAATTTAGAGGTAATTTTCTTCTTCTCAATAAACTCATGTGGTCGCCAGTGTCAAGAGCAAGGGCATGGTCTTTCTACGTCTGGAGGGGTTGAGAGTGACCAACATGGACAAGAGGAGGAGAGGAAAACATGAGTGACGAGTGTCCCACCGCCGCCGCCAATCATCCGACAGCCTCATCTAAGTGGGAAGAAGTCGCGTAAAATGATGCTTTGCCCCAAACATATTTCAGAATTGAAGTCTCTCGTGCTATGCGGTCGGTGCTAGTTGTCAACTTATCTAATGGTTGTATTGTGAGAAGGCCTATGAGTGTTTTCAAAGCGAGCGCAACATGGGCCAGGTTGCAAAAACTTGAACACAACATGGGTCATGTTGCAAATGGAGGGTCGCGGCTGAGACACGTGCAATGCTAGTGCAACATGGGTCATGTCACAACTCGAAAAACATGGGTTATGTTGCAAACATCCGAGCACAATTGCAAAGAGTGGTCGCAGCAGAGACATGTGCAACACGAGCGCAACATGCATCATGTTGCAAACACTCGAGCGCAACATGGAGGAGGGTCACAACTGAGGAATGTTAGGCCCCACCATTAGATCCAGCGTTCCAACTAAGCACTAATATAATGAGGTTTCCAATGACCTGCGGGGGGGGGGGGGGGGTGTTGGGGATCGTTGCAGAAATTAAATTTTTTCTATGCATCACCAAGATCAATCTATGGAGTAACTAGCAACGAGAGAGGGGGGAGTGCATCTTCATACCCTTGAAGATCGCGAGACGGAAGTGTTGCAAGAACGCGGATGAAGGAGTCATACTCGAAGCGATTCAGACCGTGGTGGATTCCGATCTTAGCGCTAAACAACGGCACCTCCTCGTTCAACACACGTGCAGCCTGGTGATGTCTCCCGCGCCTTGATCCAGCAAGGAGGAGGGATATGTCGAGGAAGATGGCTCCAACAGCAGCACAACGCCGTGGTGGTGATGGAGTGGCAGTTCTCCGGCACGGCTTCACCAAGCTCGCGCGGAGGAGGAGATGTGTTGGGGATGGGAGGGGCTGCGCCTTGGATGTGGTGCTGCAGCCCTCCCCTCACCGCTCTATTTATTGGGAGAAGGGGAAGGGGGCCGACCCCTCTAGATGAGATCTAGAGGGGGGCGGCGTCCAAGGGGGAGGGGGCTTGCCCCCCAAGCAAGGGGGGGGGGGGCTTAGCCCCCCCTCCCAACCCTAGGCGCAAGGGCCCTAGGGGGTGGCACCCAGCCCACTTAGGGGCTGGTTCCCATCCACCTACAGCCCATAAGACCCTCCGGGACATGGGCCCCTCCCGGTGGACCCCCAGAACCCCTCCGGTGGTCCCGGTACAATACCGGTATACCCCCGAATATTTCCGGTGACCGTATGACGACTTCCCAAATATAAATCTTCACCTCCGGACCATTCCGGAACTCCTCGTGACGTCCGGGATCTCATCCAGGACTCCGAACAACACTCGGTAATCACATACAAATCTTCCTTATAACCCTAGCGTCATCGAACCTTAAGTGTGTAGACCCTACGATTTCGGGAATCACACAGACATGACCGAGACAGCTCTCCGGCCAATAACCAACAGCGGTATCTGGATACCCATGTTGGATCCCACATGTTCCACGATGATCTCATCGGATGAACCACGATGTCGAGGATTCAAGTAATCCCGTATACAATTCCCTTTGTCAATCGGTATGTTACTTGCCCGAGATTCGATCGTCGATATCCCAATACCTCATTCAATCTCGTTACCGGCAAGTCACTTTACTCATTCTGTAATGCATGATCCCGTGACTAATCACTTAGTCACATTGAGCTCATTATGATGATGCATTACTGAGTGGGCCCAGAGATACCTCTCCGTCATACGGAGTGACAAATCCCAGTCTCGATTCGTGCCAACCCAACCGATACTTTTGGAGATACCTGCAGTGCACCTTTATAGTCACCCAGTTAAGTTGTGACGTTTGGTACACCCAAAGCACTCCTACGGTACCCGGGAGTTACACAATCTCATGGTCTAAGGAACTGATACTTGACATTAGAAAAGCTTTAGCAAACGAACTACACGATCTTGTGCTATGCTTAGGATTGGGTCTTGTCCATCACATCATTCTCCTAATGATGTGATCCCGTTATCAATGACATCCAATGTCCATAGTCAGGAAACCATGACCATCTGTTGATCAACGAGCTAGTCAACTAGAGGCTCACTAGGGACATGTTGTGGTCTATGTATTCACACATGTATCACGGTTTCAGGTCAATACAATTACAGCATGAAGTAGACAATTATCATGAATAAGGAAATATAATAATAATCATTTTATTATTGCCTCTAGGGCATATTTCCAACAGTCTCCCACTTGCACTAGAGTCAATAATATAGTTACACTGTGACGAATCGAACACCCATAGAGTTCTGGTGTTGGTCATGTTTTGCTCGCGAAAGAGGTTTAGTCAGCGGATCTGCGACATTCAGATCCTTATGCACTTTGCAAATATCTATGTCTCCATCTTGAACATTTTCATGAATGGAGTTGAAGCGACGCTTGATGTGCCTGGTCTTCTTGTGAAACCTGGGCTCCTTGGCAAGGGCAATAGCTCCAGTGTTGTCAAAGAAGAGAGTCATCGGCCCCGACGCATTGGGAATAACTCCTAGGTCGGTAATGAACTCCTTCATCCAGATTGCTTCATGTGCTGCCTCTGAGGCTGCCATGTACTCCGCTTCACATGTAGATCCCGCCACGATGCTTTCTTTGCTACTGCACCAGCTTACTGCCCCACCATTCAAAATATACATGTATCCGGTTAGTGATTTGGAGTCATCCAGATCTGTGTCGACGCTAGCATCGACGTAACCCTTTACGACGAGCCCTTAGTCACCTCCATAAACAAGAAACATATCCTTAGTCCTTTTCAGGCACTTCAGGATATTCTTGACCGCTGTCCAGTGTTCCATGCCGGGATTACTTTGGTACCTTGCTACCAAACTTACGGCAAGGTTTACATCAGGTCTGGTACACAGCATGGCATACATAATAGGTCTATGGACGAGGCATAGGGGATGACACTCATCTTTTCTCTATCTTCTGCCGTGGTCGGGCATTGAGCCAAGCTCAATTTCACACCTTGCAACACAGGCAAGAACCCCTTCTTGGACCGGTCCATATTGAACTTCTTCAATATCTTATCAAGGTATGTGCTTTGTGAAAGACCTATGAGGTGTCTCGATCTATCTCTATAGATCTTGATGCCTAATATATAAGCAGCTTCTCCAAGGTCCTTCATTGAAAAACACTTATTCAAGTAGGCCTTTATGCTGTCTAAAAGTTCTATATCATTTCCCATCAACAGTATGTCATCCACATATAGTATGAGAAATGCTACAGAGCTCCCACTCACTTTCTTGTAAACGCAGGCTTCTCCATAAGTCTGCATAAACCCAAACACTTTGATCATTTCATCAAAGCGAATGTTCCAACTCGGAGATGCTTGAACCAGCTCATAGATGGATCGCTGGAGCTTTCATACCTTGTTAGCATTCTTAGGATCGACAAAACCTTCTGGTTACATCATATACAATTCTTTCTTAAGATAGCCGTTAAGGAATGCCGTTTTGACGTCCATTTGCCATATTTGATAATAATAGAATGCGACAATTGCTAACATGATTCAGACGGACTTCAGCTTCACTACGGGTGATAAAGTCTCATCGTAGTCAACCCCTTGAACTTGTCGATAAGGCTTAGCGACAAGTCGAGCTTTATAGATGGTAACATTACCATCCGCGTCCGTCTTCTTCTTAAAGATCCATTTATTTCCTATCACTCGCCGATCATCGAGCAAGTCTGTCAAAGTCCATACTTTGTTTTCATACATGGATCCTATCTCGGATTGCATGGCTTCAAGCCATTTATTGGAGTCTGGGCCCGCCATTGCTTCTTCATAGTTCAAAGGTTCACCGTTGTCTAACAACATGATTTCTCGGACAGGGTTGCCATACCATTCTGGTGTGGAACGTGTCCTTGTGGACCTACGAAGTTCAGTAGCAACTTGATCCGAAGTACCTTGATCATCATCATTAACTTCCTCTCTAGTCGGTGCAGGCACCACAGGAACATCTTCCTGAGCTGTGCTACTTTCCGGTTCAAGAGGTAGTACTTCATCAAGTTCCACTTTCCTTCCACTTACTTCTTTCGAGAGAAACTCTTTCTCCAGAAAGGACCCATTCTTGGCAACAAAGATCTTGCCTTCGGATCTGAGGTATCCTATGAAGACGCATGTTTCCGACTTGGGTTCGAGCTTTTCAGGTTGAAGTTTCTTGATATAAGCATCGCATCCCCAAACTTTTAGAAACGACAGCTTAGGTTTCTTTCCAAACCATAATTCATACGGTGTCATCTCAACGGATTTAGACGGTGCCCTATTTAAAGTGAATGTACCTGTCTCTAAAGCGTATCCCCAAAATGATAGCGGTAAATCGGTAAGAGACATCATAGATCGCACCATATCCAATAAAGTGCGATTACAACGTTCGGACACACCGTTACGCTGAGGTGTTCCAGGCGGCGTGAGTTGTGAAACAATTCCACATCTCCTTAAGTGCGTACCAAACTCGTGACTTAAATATTCTCCCCCACGATCTGATCGTAAGAACTTCATTTTTCTGTCACGTTGATTCTCTACCTCATTCTGAAATTCCTTGAACTTTTCAAAGGTCTCAGACTTGTGTTTCATCAAGTAGACATATCCATATGTACTTAAGTCGTCAGTGAGGGTGAGAACATAACGATAGCCACCGCGAGCCTCAACGCTCATTGGACCACACACATCAGTATGTATAATTTCCAATAAGTTGGTTGCTCGCTCCATTGTTCCAGAGAACGGAGTCTTGGTCATTTTGCCCATGAGGCATGGTTCGCACGTGTCAAATGATTCTTAATCAAGAGACTCCAAAAGTCCATCTGCATGGAGCTTCTTCATGCGTTTGACACCAATGTGACCAAGGCGGCAGTGCCACAGGTATGTGGGACTATCATTATCAATCTTACATCTTTTGGTATTCACACTATGAATATGTATAACATTACGTTCGAGATTCATTAAGAATAAACCATTGACCAGCGGGGCATGACCATAAAACATATCTCTCATATAAATAGAACAACCATTATTCTCGGATTTAAATGAGTAGCCATCTCGTATTAAACGAGATCCAGATACAATGTTCATGCTCAAAGCTGGCACTAAATAACAATTATTGCGGTCTAAAACTAATTCCATAGGTAAATGTAGAGGTAGCGTGCCGACGGCGATCACATCGACCTTGGAACCATTCCCGACACGCATCATCACCTCGTCCTTCGCCAGTCTCCGCTTATTCCGCAACTCCTATTTTGAGTTACAAATATGAGCAACCGCACCGGTATCAAATACCCAGGAGCTACTACGAGTACTGGTAAGGTACACATCAATAACATGTATATCACATATACCTTTGGTGTTGCCGGCCTTCTTATCCGCTAAGTACTTCGGGCAGTTCCGCTTCCAGTGACTGTTTCCCTTGCAATAAAAGCACTCAGTCTCAGGTTTGGGTCCGTGCTTTGGCTTCTTCCCGGCAACTGGCTTACCGGGCGTGGTAACTCCCTTGCCGTCCTTTTTAAAGTTCTTCTTACCCTTGCCTATCTTGAAACTAGTGGTTTTATTGACCATCAACACTTGATGTTCCTTTTTGATCTCCACCTCCGCTGATTTCAGCATTGAAAATACCTCAGGAATGGTTTTCACCATCCCCTGCATATTGTAGTTCATCACAAAGCTTTTGTAGCTAGGTGGGAGCGACTAAAGGATTCTGTCAATGACCGCGTCATACGGGAGGTTAACTCCTAGTTGAGACAAGCAGTTGTGCAACCCAGACATTTTGAGTATGTGATCACTGACAGAACTATTCTCCTCCATCTTACAACTGTAGAACTTGCCGAAGACTTCATATCTGTCGATCCGGGCATGAGCTTGGAAAACCATTTTCAGCTCTTGGAACATCTCATATGCTTCGTGCTGCTCAAAACGCTTTTGGAGCCCCGGTTCTAAGCTGTAAAGCATGCCGCACTGAACCAGGGAGTAATCATCACTACACGATTGTTAGGCGTTCATAACGTCTTGAGTTGCTGGGAAAATGGGTGCTTCACCTAGCGGTGCATCTAGGACATATGCTCTTTTGGTAGCTATGAGGATGATCCTCAAGTTCTGGACCCAGTCTGTATAGTTGGTACCATCATCTTTCAGCTTGGTTTTCTCCAGGAACGCGTTGAAGTTGAGGCAACATTAGTGTGGGCCATTTGATCTACAAGACATATTGCAAAAGTTTTAGACTAAGTTCATGATAATTAAGTTCATCTAATCAAATTATTTAATGAACTCCCACTCAGATAGACATCCCTCTAGTCATCGAAGTGATACATGATACGAGTCAACTAGGTCGTGTCCGATCATCACGTGAGACCGACTGGTCATCATCGGTGAACATCTTCATGTTGATCGTATCTTCTATACGACTCATGTTCGACCTTTTGGTCTCTTGTGTTCCGAGGCCATGTCTGTACATGCTAGGCTCGTCAAGTCAACCTAATTAAGTGTTTCATGTGTAAATATGGCTTACACCCGTTGTATGTGAACGTTAGAATCTATCACACCCGATCATCAAATGGTGCTTCCAAATAACGAACTTTCACAACGGCGCACAGTTAGGGGGAACACTTTCTTGAAATTATTATGAGGGATCATCTTATTTATGCTATCGTCGTTCTAAGCAAATAAGATGCAAAAACATGATAAACATCACATGTAATCAAATAGTGACATGATATGGCCAATATCATTTTGCTCCTTTTGATCTCCATCTGCGGGGCGCCATGATCATCATCGTCACCGGCATGACACCATGATCTCCATCATCATGATCTCCATCATCGTGTCTCCATGAAGTTGTCTCGCCAACTATTACTTCTACTACTATGGCTAACGGTTTAGCAATAAAGTAAAGTAATTACATGGCGTTATTCAATGACACGCAGGTCATACAATAAATAAAGACAACTCCTATGGCTCCTGCCGGTTGTCATACTCATCGGCATGCAAGTCGTGATTCCTATTACAAGAACATGATCAATCTCATACATCACATATATTTCATTCATCACATCCTTTTTGGCCATATCACATCACACGGCATATGCTGCAAAAACAAGTTAGACGTCCTCTAATTGTTGTTGCAAGTTTTTACGTGGCTGCTATAGGTTTTTGTAGCAAGAACGTTTCTTACCTACGACAAAAACCACAACGTGATATTCCAATTGCTATTTACCCTTCATAAGGACCATTTTCATCGAATCCGATCCGACTAAAGTGCGAGAGACAGACACCCGCTAGCCACCTTATGCAACTAGTGCATGTCAGTCGGTGGAACCTGTCTCACGTAAGCGTACGTGTAAGGTCGGTCCGGGCCGCTTCATCCCACGATGCCGCCGAAACAAGATAAGACTAGTAGTGGTAAGTAAATCGACAAAATCGAAGCCCACAACAAACTTGGGTTCTACTCGTGCATAGAAACTACGCATAGACCTAGCTCATGATGCCACTGTTGGGGATCGTTGCAGAAATTAAAAAATTTCTATGCATCACCAAGATCAATCTATGGAGTAACTAGCAACGAGAGAGAGGGGAGTGCATCTTCATACCCTTGAAGATCGCGAGATGGAAGCGTTGCACGAACACGGATGAAGGAGTCGTACTCGAAGCGATTCAGATCGCAGTGGATTCCGATCTTAGTGCCGAACAATGGCACCTCCGCGTTCAACACACGTGCAGCCCAGTGATGTCTCCCGCGCCTTGATCCAGCAAGGAGGAGGGAGAAGTTGAGGAATATGGCTCCAACAGTAGCACGACGGCGTGGTGGTGATGGAGTGGCAATTCTCCGGCAGGGCTTCGCCAAGCTCGCGTGGAGGAGGAGAGGTGTTGGGGAGGGGAGGGGTTGCGCCTTGGATGTGGTGCTGCAGCCCTCCCCTCACCCCTCTATTTATAGGGAGAAGGGGGAAGGGGGCTGGCCCCTCTAGATGAGATCTAGAGGGGGGCGGCGGCCAAGGGGGAGGAGGCTTGCCCCCCAAGCAAGGGGGGCGCCCCCCTTAGGGTCCCCCCCCCCGCCAACCCTAGGCGCATGGGCCCTAGGGGGGTGGCGCCCAACCCACTTAGGGGATGGTTCCCTTCCACCTACAGCCCATAAGGCCCTCTGGGACAGGTGGCCCCTCCCGGTGGACCCCCGGAATGCCTCCGGTGGTCCCAGTACAATATGTACCGGTATACCCCTGAATATTTTCGGTGACTGTATGATGACTTCCCATATATAAATCTTCACCTCCGGACCATTCCGAAACTCCTCGTGACGTCCGTGATCTCATCCGGGACTCCAAACAACATTCGGTAATCACATACAAATCTTCCATATAACCCTAGCGCATCGAACCTTAAGTGTGTAGACCCTACAGGTTCGGGAATTACGCAGACATGACCGAGACAGCTCTCCGGCCAATAAACAACAGCGGGATCTGGATACCCATGTTGGCTCCCACATATTCCATGATGATCTCATCAGATGAGCCACGATGTCGAGGATTCAAGTAATCCCGTATACAATTCCCTTTGTCAATCGGTATGTTACTTTCCCGAGATTCGATCGTTGGTATCCCAATACCTCGTTCAATCTCGTTACCGGCAAGTCACTTTACTTGTTCCGTAATGCATGATCCTGTGACTAACCACTTAGTCACATTGAGCTCATTTTGATGATGCATTATCGAGTGGGCCCAGAGATACCTCTCCGTCATACGGAGTGACAAATCCCAGTCTCGATTCATGCCAACCCAACAGATACCTTCGGAGATACCTACAGTGCACCTTTATAGTCACCCAGTTACATTGTGACGCTTGGTACACCCAAAGCACTCCTACAGTATCCGGGAGTTACACAATCTCATGGTCTAAGGAACTGATACTTGACATTAGAAAAGCTTTAGCAAACGAACTACACGATCTTGTGCTATGCTTAGGATTGGGTCTTGTCCATCATATCATTCTCCTAATGATGTGATCCCGTTATCAATGACATCCAATGTCCATTGTCATGAAACGATGACCATCCGTTGATCAACGAGCTAATCAACTAGAGGCTCAATAGGGACATGTTGTGGTCTATGTATTCACACATGTATCACGGTTTCCGGTCAATACAATTACAGCATGAATAGTAGACAATTATCATGAACAAGGAAATATAATAATAATCATGATAATTGTCTACTATTGGTCTATATTTCATGATAATTGTCTACTATTCATGTTGTAATTGTATTCACCGGAAACCATGATACATGTGTGAATACATAGACCACAACATGTCCCTAGTGAGCCTATAGTTGATTAGCTCGTTGATCAACGGATGGTCATGGTTTCCTGACTATGGACATTGGATGTCATTGATAACGAGATCAAATCATTAGGAGAATGATGTGATGGACAAGACCCAATCCTAAGCATAGCACAAGATCGTGTAGTTCGTTTGCTAAAGCTTTTCTAATGTCAAGTATCAGTTCCTTACACCATGAGATTGTGTAACTCCCGGATACCGTAGGAGTGCTTTGGATGTACCAAACGTCACAACGTAACTGGGTGACTATAAAGTGCACTGTAGGTATCTCCGAAAGTATCTGTTGGGTTGGCACGAATCGAGACTGGGATTTGTCACTCCGTATGACGGAGAGGTATCTCTGGTCCCACTCGGTAATGCATCATCAAAATGAGCTCAATGTGACTAAGTGGTTAGTCACGGGATCATGCATTACGGAACGAGTAAAATGACTTGCCGGTAACGAGATTGAACGAGGTATTGGGATACCGACGATCGAATCTCGGGCAAGTAACGTACCGATTAACAAAAGGAATTGTATATGGGATTACTTGAATCCTCGACATCGTGCTTCATCCGATGAGATCATCATGGAACATGCGGGAGCCAACATGGGTATCTAGATCCCGCTGTTGTTTATTGGCCGGAGAGCTATCTCGGTCATGTCTGCGTGATTCCCGAACCCATAGGTTCTACACACTTAAGGTTCGATGATGCTAGGGTTATTAGCAAGATTTGTATGTGATTACCGAATGTTGTTCGGAGTCCCAGATGAGATCCGGACGTCACGAGGAGTTCCGAAATGGTCCGGAGGTGAAGATTTATATATGGGAAGTCATCATACAGTTACCGGAAATATTCGGGGGTATACCGGTATTGTATCGGGACCACCGGAGGGGTTCCGGGGGTCCACCGGGAGGGGCCACCTGTCCTGGAGGGCCTTATGGGCTGTAGGTGGAAGGGAACCAGCCCCTAAGTGGGCTGGGCGCCACCCCCCAGGGCAAATGCGCCTAGGGTTGGGATAAATAAAGGGGTGAGGGGAGGGCTGCAGCACCACATCCAAGGCGCAGCCCCTCCCCTCCCCAACACCTCTCCTCCTCTGCGCGAGCTTGGTGAAGCCCTACCGGAGAACTGCCACTCCATCACCACCACACCGTCGTGCTGCTGTTGGAGCCATCTTCCTCAACCTCTCCCTCATCCTTGCTGGATCAAGGTGCAGGAGACATCATTGGGCTGCACGTGTGTTGAACGCGGAGGTGCCGTTGTTCAGCGCTAAGACCTGAATCCACCGCGATCTGAATCGCTTCGAGTACGACTCCTTCATCCGTGTTCTTGCAATGCTTCCGTCTCGCGATCTTCAAGGTTATGAAGATGCACTCCCCTCCCTCTCGTTGCTAGTTACTCCATAGATTGATCTTGGTGATGCATAGAAAAAATTTAATTTTTGCAACGATCCCCATCAGGGGGTAAAGGCCCCCTGGTGCCCCAACTAAGCACCACCACTGGTAGAGTGTGCACGTATGTGTGACAAATGGATACTGCTGATAGGTACCCCTCTTGATGACAACTCGTCTTCCTTAAAAACATACATCCTATTATGAGAACCGCAACCACCACGAGGCTATCACCCGTCCTTTATATCCCCTGCCCTATGTCGTCGCGACAACACCATTGTTGCACAAGATCATGCCTTTGTGGCCGGAGCTGCACCCCAAAGACAAATAAATGGTACCACAAGACTTATCTGCACACGCAATATTTACATATGCATTAAATCGATCAAGGAACATCATGTACCTCAAGTAACCATTACTTATATTGTAAATGTGCATGTACTTACCCCATTGAAGGCATTGGTAGATGATACGTCTCGGTCATATCTATAATTTTTTATTGTTCCATGTCAATATTATACAACTTTTACATACTTTTGGCAACATTTTATATGATTTATTGGACTAACCTATTGATTCAGTGCCCAGTGCCAGTTCCTATCTATTGCATTTTTTTGTTTCGTAGAAAATCCATATCAAACAAAGTCCATACAAACGAACAATCATACATTCTGTCGTTGCCTACTTTGGACAGCCTCCAGCTGTGCTTGATTTTGGTTGCAAGCGTTGTTAGGGGCTGCGGGCAGCAGAAGATGGCCGCATTAGGCAACCTCGGGGCGTACTACCTCGTTGGCATTCCCGCAGCCTTCTTCTTTGCCTTCATCTTCCACCTTGCAGGAATGGTAGTGCCTCTCTCTCTCTCTCTCTTTGTTTCATAAACCTTTTCCATCTTTCAATTTTTACATACAGTAAGCAAAAGATGTAAAACTATTTCGTCTTCTCGATCTGGATCCGGGGCTGTGGTTCGGGATATGGTGCGGGCTGGTGGCGCAGATGCTCTAGCTCCTCGCCATTTCCGAGTGCGCGACCGACTAGCAGAAAGAGGTAGGCCTGCACCTGCATTCTGCACGGCATTTACTCTGTTTTCTTCATCTTGTTATGAATGCCAGCACTACGTTTGTAGGCGGTGAAGGCAAAGAACAGAGCCTTCACTTCTTTGCTGCCTCAAGATATGTCAACGTGACAAGCTCAGAAGCATTAACGTTTGTCGAGACGCAGCAGCATGGAACCGTACAGATGGTATTTTTGACGCCAAGCCAAATTTATCGAAAACATGCGTTGATGATTGGATAGAATGTAAAAAATGAGAGCTCCTTTACGGTGATTGGGGCAGTACTGGGAGTACTTTCGAGTAACTTGCCCCTCCAATATTAGCCGTCCGATCTGGTGGGGGATTAAAAATGAATAAACCTAATTAGTTTAATCAGAGAATTGCATAATGGTCCATGGTAAAATATTGTGCTCTCAACCGATCACGTCCACGACCAGAACCACGTCTAGATCCAGTAGGTCAAGTCCTCGTTCTTGTCCCCTTTCTTCTGTCCGAGGAGCCTGACGAGAGGAACCAATTCACCATCGTCGGCATTGTCCTCATCCCATTCACTATAAAAGACGTGCCCGGCGGTAGGAAGAAGAATAAGGAGTGACATCTGCGGCGGCAGTGTCGGCAGCAACGGCGGCGGTGCTATAGGAACTCGTCCCCACTGATCCCATCGCTTCCGAACTTGCATCCTAAGGTATGAATCGCCCGAGTCTCAACTTACTTTGATTCGTAGCCTGCACTTCCTACTTAGATTTGTTTATACATCATCGATTTAGGTTTCCCTAGTGCGTGCAACTCAATTTAGAATTTTTCATCATCCATGGTCACTTCACTAGTTTATGGACGTTTATGATCGCTTGCCATAACATGTACAAGGAGCAAAGTTTAAAATTCCACGCAAGATTTCGTACTGGGTTTTGCATGCATTTTTGTTTGTGCTTTCATATTTTTATTCACCTGAATGGTGATGCAGAAAGACATGGCGGATGTAAGTCATGAGTCAATGCTGGAGTACTATCATATTGCCAACAAGATGTTTAATAGTGATGATGAAGGTTATAGATTCTATAACAAATATGGTCTTGAGAAAGGTTTTAGTATCTAGAGAAGCTATGTTGAGTGGGATGGATCCAACTGCCATATAATTTTAAGGAAATTTGTGTGCAGTCATGAAGTGGTTCGTGAAGAGCAGCACATGAAGAGGAAGATGGTAGACAGAAAGAGGAGGCCACAGAGTATAACTCGTGTAGGGTGTAAAGCTAAATTGGTGATTGCATGACAGGAGGAAATAAACCAGTGATTTGTGAAGGGTTTCATCGATGAACACAACCATCCTCTAGCCCCACGGGATCTATCGTGTCTTTTGCATTTACACAGAAGAATTAGCGATGAGCAGAAAGCGGACATTGCATACATGGAAAAATCTGGGATCCAAAAACACCATATTATGGATATTATGTGCATGCAATACGGTGGATACGATGAGGTTCTATGCAAGGGACATTTACCATTTCTGCCATGCTAACAAGCAGGAATCAATTGCTTCCGGGGATGCTCAAACGGTGATCAATCACATGGTGGCGAGGCAAGAGTGAGATTCAGATTTTTTTTCTTCAGGTACTTGGTTGATGAAGCTGGCCATCTGAAAGGACTGTTCTGGTGTGATAGGCAATCTTGACTTGACTATGAGGCTTTCAGAGATGTTATTGTTTTTGATAGCACATACAGAACCAATAAGTACAATCTGCCATTTGTGCCGTTTGTCGGGTTGAATCACCATCGCAGCACTGTTATTTTTGCATATGGTATCATTTCACATGAAACAAGCCAGGCATACGAGTGGATGTTACAGACCTTTTCTGATGCTATGGGACAAAAGTATCCTATATTTGTGATCACCGATGGGGACCTTGCAATGTAGAGAGCAATCAGGGTGGTGTGGCCTGACTCAAACCATAGGCTCTATATATGGCACATTCAACAGAACATTGTACGTCATCTGCATGATGACGCGGTAAAGGAGGAATTCAGATCTTTCATATATGATACATCTTCCATTGAAGAGCATGAGAGAAAATGGTTACAGTTCTTACAATGGAATAAAGTAACAAGTGAGGACTCCTGGCTGCATCAGATGTATAAGATGAGAAAACTGTGGTGTGCTTCATATCTTGAGGGAAGTTCTTTCCTAGAATTGAGTAGCAATCAACAAAGTGAGAGTTTAAACTCGGTGCTACATATGCATCTTGAGGCTAAGATGATGTTGTTTCAAATGCTAGAGCACTATGAGCGTTGCCTTGCGTCGCGACGCTTGAATGAGGCTCTCCAAGATATCGAGGTCTTGCAGCCCGTTCCATTCACCGAGGAAAATGCTTCAAGTCTTGAGAAACACGCCGCAAATTGTTTCACTCCTGTTGTATTTATGTTGGTCTTATGGAGCATAAATGTTGTAAGAAAATGTGAGATCAAAGAGGTACTTGATGCAGCACAAGTTACCACATACTTGTGTCTAAGAAGGAAATAATGAAAAAAAATATCGAAGTGCGCATGGAGTCGAAGGAAGGTCTGCTTCATAGTATCAATTGTTCTTGCTGCAAATTGGAATGCACATGTTCCCACATATTTTACATATTGGGAATTTTACAAGAAGATACACTGCCCAGGTGTTGTGTTCCCACTAGGTGGACAATGAGTGCAAAATGTGCATTTGCACCGACCAGAAAGAGCGAGATGTATGAATACTCTGCAACCCTACAAAGGTACCATAAGTTAAGGAATTTTAGTCACGTAGCATGTTTCAAGGCATACCACTCTAATGAGGTGTTTCAGCATCTAAAAAGGGTTTTGGAAGGACAAGATGTTTGCAAGGGATCAACAAGTGAACAAGTTGATAGCAAAAGATCAACTAATGCTCAGGGTAACAGCATTAGGTTTGGCCCATTGCTGCCACAATCGTTGAACCTTGATGGTGAAGGTTTCGATAAGGTTATAGATTCCGTGCATGTGCCAGGCTGAGGTGCTCTGAAGAAAAGGCTATAGGCAAAGATGAAGAAGACAAGATCACAGGGTAGATGTAGCTATTTTCATGAGGCAGACAGTCACAATCGACGTACGTGCGCCAAATTAATAGAGGTACCTAATATGTCGTAATTTAATGTTTGCATGTGTCCAAATATATACCATGGCATTAATTATATCCTTCTGTGTACACTAGTAGAAAACCACCCATTAGTCCCGGTTCGTAAGGGCCTTTAGTCCCGGTTCATGAACCGGGACTAATGGGTCGTTACTAATACCTCCACCCATTAGTCCCGGTTCAATCCAGAACCGGGACCAATGTGCCTCCACGTGGCCCTGTGCGCCCACCCCAGTCAGGGGGCCTTTGGTCCCGGTTGGTGGCACCAACCGGGACCAAAATGCATCCACGCGTCAGCATTCCAGTTGCTGGGGTTTTTGTGTTTTTTTTTGAAAGGAGGGGAGGTTGGGGGTTTTGGGGGGTTAATTTAATTAGGTGTTTCATATATTGTGTTAGCTAGCTAATTAATAGAGAGAAGTGTCCTCTCTTATGTCCGTGCTTGGACGCTACGTACTATATATACATAAGTGATCGAGAGAACCATTCAGTACAGAAGTTCGTCATGCATACCGAGAGAAGTGATCGATCGACCTCTCCTTCTCCGAGAGGTTGGTCGAACAACAAGTTTTCGTATCATGTATCCGACGCTACTGGCTACATACATGTACAATATGTATAAGATCTCTTATAATTACAAACCCCTAGCTAGCATTTGAAATCAATTTCCACATGGTATTCTCCGGTTTTACTGATGACGTGGTCAAGAAAGAATCCCGCCAATTCCTCTTGAATTGCTTTCATGCGATCTGGTTCTAGGAGTTCATTCCGCATCTGCCACGTCTAATTTGAAGAAGGGGGTTAATTAATACATATATATGAATGAAACTCAACAGAAATGATGGTGTAATAAAATGAAATTGTGAATATTATTGCTTACGCACTTCATATTGTCTTTGAGAGTAGCCCCGCTTGTTTTTCAAAGTCGCGGTGTGGATGAACTCGCACACGTAGTATCCACAGAAATCATTCCCTTCCTCCTGCCACAAGCACTTTACGAGAAATAGAGGTCAATCAAACTGATAATGAAGCATTATAAATGGCATTGATGAAAGTATAGCTATATATAGAATCAACGGGCCGGAGATGCGCGCAACTAGCTAGCCAGTAGTACTTACTTTCGGGTATGTATATCGCAGCTCCTTCGGCAGTCCCGGAGCTTCTGCGGTGAACTGTTTCCAAACCCTGCAAGACAAAGAAAATAATTATTATTACTTGAGATATCAGGAAATGAACAAAAAGTTACCGATATGGTGCGATAATTATGATCGATTGAACTTACTTGCTGAGCATTTCAGTCATGTCCGCATAGGTTTTGGGATCTTTCCGTCTCGAGTCTAAGACGGTTACTAGTCCACGCTCAAGCTTAATCTCCAGAAGAATATAGTGGTACCTGCGCACGCATGCATAACTCATCAATTACATTACTATAACCTCGCTTGAGTAATAAGGGAAACCGAATATGCACACGACAGTAACACTCACGGGCCGTTGTAAGGAAAGAGTATGGTATCTTTGTTTTGATTTTTTATCAACGATCGTAGCAAGTTGTCCTCGGCCTCTTTGACGTTCTTTTTAACCAGAAATACATCTATGATATTTGTGTTAATGAACCCAATATCATAAATTTCTTGTTTTTTGCACTCGACGATCTTCAATCTGCATAATATATTGAGGATAATTAATTATAAATACATGCATGCAATGAAAGAGCCGAGCTATATATAGAGACTTAATGACAGAAATAGTACTTACAGGCAGTAGCAAAAGACCATTAATTTATCGAGGGCCTTTTGATTGAAGAACTCGAAGAACTCCTCAAATGGAACAGTCAACAGATCATTTGCAACGAGATCGTGCTCCTCTTTAATATGCAGATACAAAGCATTCTTACCATCAGACTCTCTGCAGGTTTCCATGTACCAATTATGGAATCTTCGCATCATTGTTGTCAGAGATTTTTCATCTTTGACGAGAGGCTTCCCGTACTCGTATCTGTGTCCGTCCACCTTCAAGAAATCAGGAAGTGCATCGTCAGGCAGGTAATCGTCAAGATTGCCATAACCGGCCACCGTCCCCGGAGCATTAGACACATTGAGCGGGGGGCACGATTGTTGTGCTTGTTCGCCGAGCTGGGCAATTTTTTCCCCTTTGCTCGTTGTTTTGACCTTTTAGCACTGACAGTAGTTCCCGACCGCTGGGCTTGGAGATATGTCTGTTCAGTAATGCGCTCATAGTTGGTTCTCGGCGGAGACTTTGGTGGTTTCCTCAGGGCATCGATAGTGCGCTTTGCTTTCACCGGATCTACCTTCTCCTCCGGAGGTGGATGTCTCTTTGCTTTCACCCCTTCAAAGAACTCCTTCACGTGGGCCTGCACAATCGTATTGTTTTCCTCCTCGGACCTCTCGTACGGTAACTTCTCTAGAGGCTTGAGAGATGATGGACCGTATTTGTATTGCCTCCCGCCTCTGGTTGTGCTGCTAGACGCCGGAGCAGACGGAGCGGCTGCGGCGTCTGTCTTCTTTCGTGCTTGCTTACGAGGCGGAGGAGAAGGAGTACGACGCGCCGGAGCAGCCGGGGCGGCGGCGGGTCTCTTCCGCCCTTGCTGGCGAGGCGGAGAAGGAGGATGCTGCTGGCTGCTCGGGAGCGCCGGCGCAGGCGGAGAAGGAGGCGGAGTGCCGCCATGCGCCGGAGAAGGAGGCGGAGTGCCGCCACGCGTGCCCTGATCGTCACTCGCCGGAGGAGGAGGCGGTGGAGGAGGCGGAGTGCCCTGACTCGCCGGAGCTGGAGGAGGAGGCGGAGGCGTCCAGTTCAGAAGGTTGATGAGCTCCTTCTTCCATAGGCATGGAGTCTTCAGAGCAGAACCCAGCCTAGTCTCCCCTTCACCGGTAGGGTGGTCAAGCACGAGGTCCTCAAATCCCTCCGTTATTTCATCCACCATCACCTTAGCATATCCTTTTGGAATCGGCTGGCAGTGATAAGTTGTGCCGGGTCCACTAGGATAAACTTGGCCAACAGCCGCCTTGACCTTCAAATTCATCCATCGCGCCATCATGTGGCAATTTTGAGACTCCGTGATACCATCCACGGGATAGCTGGCAGGAGCCGTCAAGACATGCTCCGGCTGAAGCAGCTCGGTGGAAGCCACGCTGCTTCTCCGCTGAGATGGCGGGGTAGCTTCGGGGGAAGCTTCGGCATGTCGTTTGTTGCGATCTGCTGCTTCTCGTTCCTCTTCTCGATCCTCTAGCCCCATTACCCTTCCAAGCAGCGCCTGCATTTGGTCCTGCTCCAGTTTCTTCCTCCTCTCGTGGGTTTTGTAACCCCCTGCGTCCGGAAAACCAACCTTCCACGGAATGGAGCCTGGCGTGCCTCGTGTCCGTCCAGGGTGCTCGGGATTCCCAAGGGCCATTGTGAGCTCGTCCTTCTCCCTGTTTGGAAGGAACGTCCCTCGCTGCGCTGCATCGATATAGTGTCGAAGGTTCTTGACTGGTATTTGCAGTTGCTCGTCCGTCCACTGACACTTCCCTGTTACAGGGTCCAAGGTTCCGCCAGCCCCGAAGAACCAAGTCCGGCAACGGTCTGGCCAGCGCATTGTCTCTGGTTCGATCCCTTTTTCAAGCAGATCATGCTCAGCCTTGGACCACTTAGGCCGGGCTTTGAGGTAGCCACCTGACCCCGTGCGATGGTGAAGCTTCTTCTTCGCAGCATTTTTCTTGTTTGTCTCCGACATCTTCTTACTCTTTTCCGATGTCTTGTGGGCCACAAATGCGGGCCAGTGATCTTTGATCTTCTCATATTTGCCGATGAATTCTGGTGTCTTTTTTTCCTTGACAAACTGGTTCAGCTCTTTCCTCCACCTCCTCATTAGGCCTGCCATCTTCTTAAGAGCACAAGACTTGATTAATTGCTCTTTAACTGTCTTCTCCGGATCCTCCTCTGGCGGTAGGGTGAAATTTGCCTTCAGCTCAGTCCAAAGATCTTCTTTCTGCATATCATTGACATAAGACACCTCAGCGTCTTCATCCTTAGCAGGCTTATACCATTGCTGGATGCTGATCGGGATCCTGTCCCTAACAAGAACCCCGCACTGAGCAGAAAATGCCTTCCTTGTCCGGATGGGTTCAATCGGTTCGCCGTCGGGCGCGATTTCTATGATCTCAAACTTTTCATCCGAGCTCAACTTTTTCTTCGGGCCTCGTCTCCTTACCGAAGTTGTGCTCGATCCGGAGGGCTAGAAATTATAAGGAAGAAAGACGACAGTAATTAATATGTGTACATATACCAAAACAATGGATGCATCAATTAACTAGTCAGCACGGGCTTAACTAATATATATATACCTGGCCGGACTCGGTTCGGTGACCGGAGCAGTCAGCACGGTCTCCTTCGTCTTGTACCTCCATTGTGTCACCGGAGCCATCATGAACATAGTCCTCCTCTTGTACCGGCATTAATGGGTCGAAGCCACCATCATAAACATAGCCCTCTTCTTCATCTAGCTGATCAACGGTGTCGAGGAGAAATGACGCAACATCATCACTTGATCCATTTGCGATTATGTCCCCCAACATCGCTTCTGTTTCTTCGTCTCGGGAGTGCTCCATAGTTTCTGCAAATATTTACAACATGTCAATTATTATTCAAACATGGTACGGATGGATATATATTAGTGGCAAACGTAGAACTAGCTAGCTAATCACAATAAGGAATCATGTTAGTGGCCTCGACACAACGCTTCAAGGGTTTGGGGTGGCCTCGACGATAACGCTCTTTTAACTTGATAAATTTGGGTGGCCTCGAGAGAGTTAATTTGTCGGGTAGGGGCGCGGCGGGAGGGGGTAGGAGACCACAACATCGTTTTCTCTCTACGGTTTGGGTGTCCTCGAGAGTTTTGGTCGAGCGAGAGGGCCAAGGGGGGTGCTGCAGTTGTATAAGTTATCACGGTCGAGAGGGGGTATATATATATATATATCGACCGCCCCTCATGTCGAAGTTATCTAGAGGGGGTTATATCTTCTTCTCCTCTTCTTTTTCTTCTTCTCCCTCGAGAAAGGAAAATAATTAAGGAAAAGGAAGAAAAGAGAAAAAGAAAGAAGGAAGAAGAAGAAAAAAAAAAGGAGAAGAAGAAAGGAATAGAGAAAGAAGAAAAAATAGAATTTCTTCTTTCTCCTCTATTCCTTTCTTCTTCTCCTCTTCTTTTTCTTCTTTTTTCCTCTTGTTATTTATTTCTCCTCTTCTTCCTCTCCTCCTTTTCTCCTTTCTTCCTCTTCTTATTTTCCTTTTTCCTCTCATTCTTTTAGTATTGCTTGTTCTGAACAATAAATACACATATGAACAATAAATACATATATGAACAAAAACATGCTCTGAACAATTTTTGAACATTACATACACATAGCCACATACATACACATATACATTATATATATATATATGAACAAAAAAATTAAACTAATAAAAATGAAAAAACAGAGCCGCATATATATATATATATAGCCACATACATACACATATATATACATTGAACAAAAAAATTAAACTAATAAAAATGAAAAAAAACAGAGCCGGTGCGGCGCGGCGGCTCACAGCGGTGGCGGCGCGCGGGGGCGACGGCGACGGGGCAGGGGCTCGGGGCGCGGCGCGCGGGGGCGGGCGACGGCGACGGGGCAGCCTGGCGGCGACGACGGCGGGCGCGGGCTCGGGGAGGACGGCGTGGGCTCGGGGAGGCCGGCGCGGGCTCGGGGAGGCCGGCGACGACGACGGGCGCGGGCGACGGCGACGGCGACGGCGGGGCGGCGGGCGGCGTCGGGGCAGCCTGGCGGCGTCGATGTGCTCGGCGTCGTCGGGGGGCAACTGGTGGCGATGAACTCTGCAAAACT
Organism: Triticum aestivum; assembly: GCF_018294505.1. NCBI lineage: Eukaryota > Viridiplantae > Streptophyta > Magnoliopsida > Poales > Poaceae > Triticum > Triticum aestivum. Next base: position 606,621,740 of record NC_057795.1, on the reverse strand, counting down.
GCGAAGTGCTACTTATATACAAGGAGCATTGGTCCCGGTTGGTGGCACAAACCGGGACTAATGCACCCTTTAGTCCCGGTTGGTGCTACCAACCGGGACCAAAGGCCTCTTTTTCGGCAGCCCAAAGGGCGGGAAGCTGCGGCCTTTAGTCCCGGTTGGTGGCACCAACCGGGACCAATTCCCCCCCTTTAGTCCCGGTTGGTGCCACCAACCGGGACCAAAGGCCCCTGTGCTGCCCGCATCGGGGCCAAAGTTTAGTCCCACCTCGCTAGTTGAGAGGGGCGCGCAGTGGTTTATAAGCCCCACTGCCGCACCCCTCTCGAGCTCCTCTCTACTGCAGGCTTATGGGCCTACTTGCGACTGCTTTGCCTGATGGGCCTTCTGGGCCTACTGCGGGCCTGAATCCTGGCCCATAGTAGGGTTTCAAGTCGTATTCAGGCCGTGGGGCCCCAGTGGGGGGCATTTTTTTGTTTTTTGTTTTCTTTACTTATTGTTGCTATTTTTATTTTTTTCCAGTTTTTTTGTTTTGTTTTGTGCATTATTTATTTTCTTTTGTTTTTTGCTTTATTTTTAATTCTTTTTGCTTTTAGTTTTAAGAAAATTATAAACTTTCCACTTTTTTTGTTTTATTTTGTTTCTACTTACAACAAAATACTTATTGTTGCTATTTTTAATTATTACGAGGGCCGAACCATAAGACATTAAAGCATTTCAAATGAACTCTGAAAAAGTTGAAAGTTGGCATGGTATCATAAATTGACCCACACATAGCATGTGCATGTACAAAACGGACAATGGTATCATACTCGTCAGTTACAAAGTTGGCATGGTATCATCATAATAGTTGCGGGAGAAAGTCTTCACTTTTTCTTCGCTTGTGTCATTTGCTTATTGCGCCGTAACCATGGATAATCTTCATCGTTTATCAGGATGCTGGGGTCAGCCTTGACTTTAAAGGGAGGAATTTCATGAAACTTTTCATAATCTTCAGACATGTCTGTCTTGTCCTCCACTCCCACGATGTCCCTTTTTCCTGAAAGAACTATGTGGCGCTTTGGCTCATCGTATGATGTATTCGCTTCCTTATCTTTTCTCTTTCTCGGTCTGGTAGACATGTCCTTCACATAGATAACCTGTGCCACATCATTGGCTAGGACGAACGGTTCGTCAGTGTACCCAAGATTTTTCTGATCCACTGTTGTCATTCCGTACTGTGGGTCTACCTGTACCCCGCCTCCTGACACATTGACCCATTTGCACTTAAACAAAGGGACCTTAAAATCATGTCCGTAGTCAAGTTCCCATATGTCCACTATGTAACCATAATATGTGTCATTTCCCCTCTCGGTTGTTGCATCAAAGCGGACACCGCTGTTTTGGTTGGTGCTCTTTTGATCTTGGTCAATCGTGTAAAATGTATTCCCATTTATCTCGTATCCTTTCCAAATCAATACAGTCAAAGATGGTCCCCTGGATAACAAGTACAGCTCATCACAAACAGTGTTGTCACCTCTGATACGTGCTTCCAACCAACTGCTGAAAGTCCTGATGTGTTCACATGTAATCCAGTCGTCGCACTGCTCCGGGTGTTTGGAGCGCAGACTGTTCTTGTGTTCATCGACATACGGGGTCACCAAGGTAGAGTTCTGTAGAACTGTGTAGTGTGCTTGAGACCAAGAATATCCGTCCCTGCATATTATTGAGTCCCTTCCAAGCGTGCCTTTTCCAGTCAGTCTCCCCTCATACCGCGATTTAGGGAGACCTATCTTCTTAAGGCCAGGAATGAAGTCAACACAAAACCCGATGACATCCTCTGTTTGATGGCCCATGGAGATGCTTCCTTCTGGCCTAGCGCGGTTACGGACATATTTCTTTAGGACTCCCATGAACCTCTCAAAGGGGTACATATTGTGTAGAAATACGGGGCCCAGAATGACAATCTCGTCAACTAGATGAACTAGGACGTGCGTCATGATATTGAAGAAGGATGGTGGGAACACCAGCTCGAAACTGACAAGACATTGCACCACATCACTCCTTAGCCTTGGTATGATTTCTGGATCGATCACCTTCTGAGATATTGCATTGAGGAATGCACATAGCTTCACAATGGCTAATCGGACGTTTTCCGGTAGAAGCCCCCTCAATGCAACCGGAAGCAGTTGCGTCATAATCACGTGGCAGTCATGAGACTTTAGGTTCTGAAACTTTTTCTCTGCCATATTTATTATTCCTTTTATATTCGACGAGAAGCCAGTCGGGACCTTCATACTAAGCAGGCATTCAAAGAAGATTTCCTTCTCTTCTTTGGTAAGAGCATAGCTGGCAGGACCTTCATACTGCTTTGGAGGCATGCCGTCTTTTTCGTGCAAACGTTGCAGGTCCTCCCGTGCCTCAGCTGTATCTTTTGTCTTCCCATACACGCCCAAGAAGCCTAGCAGGTTCACGCAAAGGTTCTTCGTCACGTGCATCACGTCGATCGAAGAGCGGACCTCTAGGTCTTTCCAGTAGGGTAGGTCCCAAAATATAGATTTCTTCTTCCACATGGGTGCGTGTCCCCCAGCGTCACTCGGAACAGCTAGTCCGCCGGGACCCTTTCCAAAGATTACGTGTAAATCATTGACCATAGCAAGTACGTGATCACCGGTACGCATGGCGGGCTTCTTCCGGTGATCTGCCTCGCCTTTGAAATGCTTGCCTTTCTTTCGACATTGATGGTTGGTCGGAAGAAATCGACGATGGCCCAGGTACACATTCTTCCTGCAGCTTGCCAGGTATATACTATCGGTGTCAAGTAAACAGTGCGTGCATGCGTGGTATCCCTTGTTTGTCTGTCCTGAAAGGTTACTGAGAGCGGGCCAATCGTTGATGGTCACGAACAGCAACGCCTTTAGGTTAAATTCCTCCTGTTTGTGCTCATCCCACGTACGTACACCGTTTCCATTCCACAGCTCTAAAAGTTCTTCAACTAATGGCCTTAGGTACACATCAATGTCATTGCCGGGTTGCTTAGGGCCTTGGATGAGAACTGGCATCATAATGAACTTCCGCTTCATGCACATCCAAGGAGGAAGGTTATACATACATAGAGTGACGGGCCAGGTGCTGTGATTGCTGCTCTGCTCCCCGAAAGGATTAATGCCATCCGCGCTTAAAGCAAACCATATGTTCCTTGGCTCACTTGCAAACTCATCCCAGTACTTTCTCTCGATTTTTCTCCACTGCGACCCGTCAGCGGGTGCTCTCAACTTCCCGTCTTTCTTACGGTCCTCACTGTGCCATCGCATCAACTTGGCATGCTCTCCGTTTCTGAACAGACGTTTCAACCGTGGTATTATAGGAGCATACCACATCACCTTCGCAGGAACCCTCTTCCTGGGGGCTCGCCGTCAACATCACCAGGGTCATCTCGTCTGATCTTATACCATAATGCACCGCATACCGGGCATGCGTTCAGATCCTTGTACGCACCGTGGTAGAGGATGCAGTCATTAGGGCAATCATGTATCTTCTGCACCTCCAATCCTAGAGGGCATACGACCTTCTTTGCTGCGTATGTACTGTCGGGCAATTCGTTATCCTTTGGAAGCTTCTTCTTCAATATTTTAAGTAGCTTCTCAAATCCTTTGTCAGGCACAGCATTCTCTGCCTTCCACTGCAGCAATTCCAATATGGTACCCAGCTTTGTGTTGCCATCTTCGCAATTGGGGTACAACCCTTTTTTGTGGTCCTCTAGCATGCGATCGAACTTCAGCTTCTCCTTTTGACTTTCGCATTGCGTCCTTGCATCGACAATGACCCGGCGGAGATCATCATCATCGGGCACATCGTCTGGTTCCTCTTGATCTTCAGCAGCTTCGCCCGTTGCAGCATCATCGTGCACATCGTCTGGTTCCTCTTGATCTTCAGGAGCATCACCGTATTCAGGGGGCACATAGTTGTCATCGTACTCTTCTTCTTCGCCATCTTCCATCATAACCCCTATTTCTCCGTGCCTCGTCCAAACATTATAGTGTGGCATGAAACCCTTGTAAAGCAGGTGGGTGTGGAGGATTTTCCGGTCAGAGTAAGACTTCGTATTCCCACATACAGGGCATGGACAACACATAAAACCATTCTGCTTGTTTGCCTCAGCCACTTCGAGAAAATCATGCACGCCCTTAATGTACTCGGAGGTGTGTCTTGAACCGTACATCCATTGCCGGTTCATCTGCGTGCATTATATAATTAAGTGACCAAATTAATAGAAGTTCATCATCACATTAAAACCAAAGTACATACATAGTTCTCATCTAACAACATAAAGCTCTGCAGAGCATCTAAATTAATTAAACCATACACTGAAACTATGTAAAACATTTCAATGCGAAAACAAATGCGATCATAATCGCAACCAATGTAACAACTGATCCAACGGCATAATGATACCAAGCCTCGGTATGAATGGCATATTTTCTAATCTTTCTAATCTTCAAGCGCATTGCATCCATCTTGATCTTGTGATCATCGACGACATCCGCAACATGCAACTCCAATATCATCTTCTCCTCCTCAATTTTTCTAATTTTTTCCTTCAACAAATTGTTTTCTTCTTCAACTAAATTTAACCTCTCGACAATAGGGTCGGTTGGAATTTCCGGTTCAACAACCTCCTAGATAAATAAAATCTATGTCACGTTGGTCGGCATAATTGTCATAAACAATAAATGAACCAATAGTTATGAAAAGATAATATATACCACATCTGAATCATAGACAGGACGAGGGCCGACGGGGGCGGATACCAAAACCATCGCACTATATAAGATGCAATAATAAAAGTAAGAAAATTATACAAGTATCTATATAAACATACAAGTAAGAGTTTTTTTCCTTTCAGAAAGAAGATAAGAACAAGAGGCTCACCACGGTGGTGCCGGCGACGCGGGCGATCGACGGCGGTGAAGACGGGGACGGGACGTGACAGACCGCTAAACCTAGACAAATATTGAGAAAAATGGAGCTTGGAGGTGGAGCTTGGAGAGGAGAAAGCTTAAGTAGTGTGGCTCGGGCATTCCATCGAACACCTCGTGTGCATAGGAGGTGAGCTAGAGCAACACAAAGCTCTCTCCTCGCCGGCCACGAAAAACAGAGCAGTGAGAGTGCTCTGCTCGCGGGGTATATATAGGCAATTAATTGGTCCCGGTTCATGGCATGAACCGGGACTAAAGGGAAGCCTTTGGTCCCGGTTCGTGCCACGAACCGGGACCAATAGTGGTGGGCCAGGAGCAAGGCACATTGGTCCCGGTTCGTCCTGCCAACCAGGACCAAAAGGTCCAGACGAACCGGGACCAATGGCCCACGTGGCCCGGCCGGCCCCTGGGCTCAAGAACCGGGTCCAATGCCCCCATTGGTCCCGGTTCTGGATTGAACCGGGACTAATGGGCTGGACCGGCCTGGACCATTGCCCCCTTTTCTACTAGTGGTAGGATCTCAAAGCAGAACTATGATAGCTACAACATTGTGCGCACGATCGGACAGGAAGTACGTCGACAATCAACCTGATGTTGGCGTCTGCATTGTTGTCTATGTCTAGTACCGTGTGACCTTGTCTCTAAAATATAATTCATTCTATCAATTAGTCAGTGACTTCCTCATAATGTATGACTCAGCTATTTGGTGGTCCACTCCCTTGTAACAATATGAGTTTGGGATATTTTGTTTGCATTTTCTAGGGTTTTCAGGACGAAAAAACCCTAAAATATTTACCACCAGCGCCACCCTTCCCTCTGATCACTGTGACCATCATGTACTTAACTTAGCATCAAGGCCATGAAAAACAGGAATCAGAACCGTACTAGATTTTGATCCCACACACACATGTAAAAACAACAGAATACAAAACAGATAACACAAATCACAGACCGCAGGTACTATGATTATCTGAGTGAACTTCTAATGCATAACAACTTCTTGTATTCAAATACATCACATGAAATACTGAGACAACTAGAAATGCAAAACAACTTCTGATGTTGAGGTTGAGAAAGGGACTTTTATTGTGAGGCCCAGCATCTTCAACAACCAATCCATGCTTCCACCTGTAGCATATAACTAACTGAAAATTTCAGATTGTATACAGTTGGTATTGGAAAAATGACTGTACGATACCAAATTGAATACAAAGTTCATAAAAGTCAATATTGAATTAATAAGACCTTTGAAAGATGCAAGATCACTGCTGTGATGAGAGTAAACAACATGTAGGCCATAGCACATGCAATAAGCACTTACAAGAAGTGAAGCAAAAGGTTGTACAACATGGCAACATGAGTAAGCCAACATCCCTACTAAAATTATTTCAGTGCTTATGTCTAGTTTCTTTTGAATCATTAGGAAGCCCTAAATATTTTAATGCAAGATCATGGACCGTTGTGGATCCATCGTAGGAATCGGCGGCGGCTTCATAGGAGGGTTGGATCCCGCCATTTCGGGCGGCTCCGGCCAATTGGAAGCTTCGTCGGAGGTGGGAGGGCCTAGGAGGGGATGGATTTAGCTGTCGGCGGATAGATGTGCTGTAGGGAAACGAGAGGGTGGCACATAGAGGGGTGTGACTACTTTCCTTGTGAGCAGTTAAAAAACTCCTCTGTGGCCTCTGATGGACGGGAAAGTTCGGTTTAGGTCTATAACACACTTAGAATAACAACAAGCGACCAGATCTATAACACACGCAACAAACAACCTGATAAAAACCCTAATTTTTTTATTGAATTAAACATGGAATTCATGAATATATGAGGATAAAACTAATAACATGAGTGAACCATAGCAATCTAGATGGCCTTGTGTATGGAAGGAGGAGGAAATATTTGTTACCTTTATGAAAAAAAACCTTGGGGTTCTCGGTACTGTTTCCTTGCGGGCGATGGCAAGGCGGTGATATCCTTTCGTCATGTCGTACGCTGGCACTGGGGAGGGATCAAGATCTAGAGGAGATGATCGAGACAAGGGGGAAGTGTGAAGTTTTGAGCGGGGGTTGTCCTGAACAAGTAACAAGATATTTGGAGGGAGGGGTGGGGGCACTACTGAAATATTTCAGTGTCTACATCTCTCTACTGAAAGTGCACTACTGAAATATTTCAATGGCTACGTGCGTGTAGTGAAACTGCAACACTGAAATATTTCGGTGCCTATGTGCATGTACTGAAATAGCACCACTGAAACATTTCAGTGGCTACGTGCGTGTACTGAAAGTGCAACACTAAAATATTTCAGTGGCTACGCATGTGTACTGAAAGTGCAGCACTGAAATATTTCAGTGGCTTGATACGTCTCCAACGTATCTATAATTTTTTATTGTTCCATGCTGTTATATTATCTTTCTTGGATGTTTTACAATCATGTTATAGTCATTTTATATCATTTTTTGGTACTAACCTATTGACATAGTGCCCAGTGCCAGTTGCTGTTTTCTGCATGTTTTTTTACATCGCATGAAATCAATATCAAATAGAGTCCAAACGCAACGCAACTCCTGGAGGAATTTTTTTGGGCCAGAAGAAAGCCAATGTGCCAAGGAAGACCTAAGGGCTGCTCGAGGGGTGGGGGGGGGGGGCAGCACCCACCAGGGCACGCTAGGGGCCGAGGCGCGCCCTGGGGGGTTGTGCCCACCTCAGGTACCCCATGAACCGCCTCTTTGCTCTATAAATACCATAATATTCCAGAAACCCTAGGGGAGTCGACGAAATATTGATCCAGCCCCGCAGAGTCTAGAACCACCAGATCCAATCTAGACACCATCATGAAGGGGTTCACCACTTCCATTGGTGCCTCTCCTATGACGCGTGAGTAGTTCTTTGTAGACCTACGGGTCCGTAGTTAGTAGCTAGATGGCTTCCTCTCTCTCTCTTGATTATCAATACAATGGTCTCTTGGAGATCCATATGATGTAAGTCTTTTGGCGGTGTGTTTGCTGGGATCTGATGAACTTTGAGTTTATGATCAGATATATGTTTTTATCTGTGAAAGTTATTTGAGTCTTCTTTGATCTCTTATATGCATGATTGCATATAGGCTCGTATTTCTTCTCTGATATTTGGGTTTTGTTTGTCCAACTTGATCTATTTATCTTGCAATGGGAAGAGGTGCTTTGTAGTGGGTTCGATCTTATGGTACTTGTCCCGGTGATAGAAGGGGAACCAACACATATGTATCGTTGCTACTAAGGATAACAAGATGAGATTTATATCTGCCGCAATCGATAAACAGATCTCGTCTACATCATGTCATCATTCTTATTGCATTCCTCCATTTTCTCATGAACTTAATACACTAGATGCATGCTGGATAGCGGTCGATGTGTGGAGTAATCGTAGTAGATGCCGACAGGAGTCGGTCTACTAATCTTGGATGTGATGCCTATATAATGATCATTGCTGGATATCATCATGATTATTTGAAGTTCTATCAATTGCCCAACAGTAATTGTTTTCCCATCGTTTGCTATTTTTCTCGAGAGAAGCCACTAGTGAAACCTACGCCCCCCGAGTCTCTTTTCATCATATTTGCCTTTGCGATCTATTTTCTCTTGCATTTATTTTCAGATCTATTAAACCAAAACATAAAAAAAAAACTTTGCTGAAATTTATTTGTTCCGCGATCTATTTATCCTATCTACCACTTCTACCTCACGTTATTTGCCTATCTTGAGGCGTCGTACCCGAAAGGGATTGACAACCCCTTTAACATGTCGGTTTGCGAGTATTTGTTATTTGTGTGTAGGTGTTGTTTACGTGGTGTGAGGAGTTTCCCCTACTGGTTCGATAACCTTGGTCTCATCACTGAGGGAAATACCTACCTTCCTCTACTGCATCATCCCTTCATCTTTGGGGAAATACCGGCGTAGCTCTAACAGACATCAAAAGGAATTTCGAGCACCGTTGCTAGGGAGGATCCTCAACATCAACCATGTTCCTAATCACAAATATCATCTCCTCGCAATTTACATTATTCTTCATTTGCCTCTCATTTTCCTCTCCCCCACTTCACAAAAAATTGCCGTTTTATTCGCCCTCTTTTTCATTCGCTGTTTTCTCGTCAGATATCTTCTTTGCTTGTGTGCCATGTGTCTTATATTTGCTTGCATCTTTGCTTGCTAAATATCTCTTGATATGGACACTCATCCACTTGCTAATCTTTTTAATACATCCAATTATCATGAACAAATTGCTAGTGATTTGAGCACACTAGATTATCTTTATGAAGTTTTGCTTGAGATTCGTGAATCTGAAAATTGTGATGAAGAAATTTATGAAGTGATTGATGATAGCTCTTTGAATGAAAAGCATGATCTCAATGATTTTACTATAAATTCTATTAATGTCAATTGTTCTAATAATATGCAAAACCCCAAGCTTGGGGATGCTAATTTTGCTATGTCCACTACTTATTGCAATGATCATGATTGGGGTACTTCTTCTTATGATCTTGAAAATTTATTTAAGCCCCATGATGAATATGAGATTGATAATAGTGTTTGCAATAATATTGAAAGCGGGTTTGAAAGAGTGTCAACTTTAGATCCTACATATTTGGAGAATGTTCGATCTTATGCTTTTTTAAAAAAAAGTGGGTTTGGAGAGGTCATGACTTTAGTTAATGTTACTCCCACTATTTTGGAAGAGTGTCAACTTTGCATCCATGTGGATCGTGTTGAGAATATGTTATGTGACAACTATTTTGTTGAATTTTCTTATGATCCTACTTGTAATTATTATGAGATAGGAAAATATGGTTGTAGAAATTTTCATGTTACTAAATTACCTCTTTTCATGTCGAGATTGCTATCGTCTCTTTCTTTTTCCTTGCATATGCTAGTTTCTTATAGCCTTGATAATTTGTTTGCTTGTAAAATTCCTATGCATAGGAAGTATGTTAGACTTAAATGTTTTTGTCACAAGTTTTATTATGCTCTCTTTGTGCTTTAATTCTTGTCTTTCATGTGAGCATCATTGAAGTTTCATGCCTATCTTAATGGCTATAAAAGAAGAGCTTGTTGGAAGGCAACCGAATGAATAAAGTTTATTTTTGCATTTTGTTTTATGTTATTGAGAGTTAGCACAATTATGCTACTGTGATGATTGTGTTTTTGTGTTTTAATTAGTGTTTGTGCCAAGCAAGGCCTTTGGGAAGACTTGGGTGAAAGTTTATTTGATCTTGCTGAAAAACCGAAACTTTTGCGCTCATGAGATTCGTTGTCATTTTTTTACAGAAGAGTGATTTAGAGTTGATTCTTTTTGCAAAGGATGAATAGACAAATTCCTCACGTTCACCAATGTATTTCATAATTTTTGGAGTTACAGAAGTATTCGAAATTTTCAGATTGCTACAGACTGTTCTATTTTTGACAGATTCTGTTTTCTTTGTGTTGTGTGCTTGTTTTGATGATTCTATGGTTTTCTTTGATGAGTTTTTGCCATAGAAAAGTTGGAATACAGTACATATAATGCAAAAACAAAATAAGAATAGGTTTGCTATAGTACTTATTGTGGTGGTTTGGTTTCTTATACTAACGGATCTCACGAAGGTTTTGTTTGAGTTTTGTGTGATTGAAGTTTTGAAGTTTTGGGTTATCTTACAATGGGTGAAGGAATAAGGATAAGCAAAAGTCTAAGGTTGGGGATACCTGAGGCACCCCAAGATAATATTCAAAGAAGTAGCAAGCAACTAAGCTTGGGGATGCCCCCGAGTGGCATCCCCGCTTTCTTCTAACGACCATCAGTATTTTACTTGAAACTATATTTTTATTCGTCACATGATATGAGTTTTGCCCAGAGCGTCTTGTATGATATGAGTCTTTGCTTGTTTTTCTTTGTGTTTTAAGTGTTGAATCCTTTCTGGACACACCCTTTTGAGAGAGCCAAAAATATGTTATGCTTGCTCCTATGCTTCACTTAAATTTTTAGAGCTATGGACTTGATCTAGTACTTCACTTCTATCTTTTTGAGCACGGTGTGCTTTGTTAATTTTGAAGAAATGCTCTCATTCTTCACTTAGATTTATTTGGGAGTCAGTAAATTTTTAATAAATTCTGTCTTGATTCACTTAGATTATTTTGAGAGAAAGAAAAAATTTATGCTCATGATCTTCACTTATATTTGTTTGAGCTTATCAAAAGCAACACATGAAAATAGTCCCAAATTGATAGATATACAAGGAGGATATAATAAAAACTTTCATGAATATCATAGGACAAAATTAACTTGATTCTTAGTAACGGTTTTGAGATATGACAATATGATATGTGAGTCATGTTGATGAGTAATTGTGCTTTAGTAAGAATATTGATGTTAAGGTTTGTGATTCCCTATGCAAGCACGAAAGTCAATAGTTATGCAATGAAATTTATATCCTACTTATGGTGCATTACTCAGTGTTACTTATGCTTAATGCTTGGGTATGAGATTTTTCGCTTTTTGGTTGCTCGCTTCTCAATCTTTTTGCTAGCCTTCATTTTGCATTAAGTATGATCACTACTTGTGCATCCAAAACCCTTTAAACCAGTTTTGCCTTATGAGTCCACTATACCTACCAATATGCGGTATTTCCATGCCATTCTAAGCAAATTTGCATGTGCCATCACTAATCAAAATAAATTTCTCTTTTGTGTGCTCTACTACTCGTGAGGCGGTAAAGGGTAGCCAATATTTTCCATGCTAGATGTGTTATTCTCACAATGAGTGTTTATTCATTTGTCATTGCACGAGAGTACATCAAAGGTACTAGGGATGCCCAGTCCCAAAATGAATAAATGAATTTACTTTATGTTGTCAAATAATAAATTCCTTGCAAAGTGTTGGTATGGAGGGCACCCGTGGATACGGCTTGCCATGGAAAGTGAAAGTTATGGTGGAAAAAGGAATAAACTTTATTTTCTATTTGGGAACCGCCTATGATGTATCTAGCATGGAAAGTGTTGGGATGCTCCAAGTCATTTTCATTGGTAGGAAAAGTATGCCTCTCAAAAATAATTTTTTCTCCCAATTTAAGCTTTGAGCTACGGCACCTCTACAAATCCCTACTTCCCTCCGCTAAGGGCCCTTTCTTTTACATATGCAGTTTTTATTTTGAATTTGAGTCTCCATCTTCTCTTATAAAGCACCAACTTGTTGGAAATATGCCCTAGAGACAATAATAAAAGGATTATTATTATATTTCCTTGTTCCTGATAATTGTCTTTTATTCATGCTATAATTGTATTATCCGGAAATCGTAATACACATGTGAATACATAAACCACAATACGTCCCTAGTAAGCCTCTAGTTGACTAGCTCATTGGTCAACAGATAGTCATGGTTTCCTGACTATGGACATTAGATGTCATTGACAACGGGATCACGTCATTAGGAGAATGACGTGATGGACAAGACCCAATCCTAAGCACAGCACAAGATCGTGTAGTTCGTTTTGCTAGAGCTTTTCCAATGTCAAGTATCTTTTCCTTAGACCATGAGATCGTGTAACTGGGCGTACCAAACGTCACAATGTAACTGGGTGACTATAAAGTTGGACTACAGGTATCTCCGAAAGTGTCTGTTGGGTTGACACGGATCGAGACTGGGATTTGTCACTCCGTATGATGGACAGGTATCACTGGGCCCACTCGATAGTGCATCATCATTATGAGCTCAAAGTGACCAAGTGTCTGGTCACGGGATCATGCATTATGGTACGAGTAAAGTGACTTGCCGGTAACGAGACTGAACGAGGTATTGGGATACCGACGATTGAGTCTCGGGCAAGTAACGTACCGATTGACAAAGGGAATAGTATACGGGGTTGACTGAATCCTCGACATCGTGGTTCATCCGATGACATCATCGAGGAGCATGTGGGAGCCAACATGGGTATCCAGATCCCGCTGTTGGTTATTGACCGGAGAGCCGTCTCGGTCATGTCTGCATGTCTCCCGAACCCGTAGGGTCTACACACTTAAGGTTCGGTGACGCTAGGGTTATTAGGAAGACTTGTATGTGATTACCAAATGTTGTTCGAAGTCCCGGATGAGATCCCGGACGTCACGAGGAGTCCCGGAATGGTCCGGAGGTGAAGATTTATATATGGGAAGTTGTCATACGGACACCGGAAAGTTTCGGGGGCATATCGGTATTGTACCGGGGCCACCGGAGGGGTTTCGGGGGTCCACCGGGAGGGGCCACCCCTCTCGGAGGGCCACATGAGCCTCAAGGGGCAGGGAACCAGCCCCTTGTGGGCTGCCCCCCCCCCCTGGGCCCATGCATGCACCTAGGGTTGGGGGGGGGGGAACCCTAGTGGGGGCGCCCCCTTTGCTTGGGGGGCAAGCCCCCCTCCCTGGCCGCCGCCCCCCCTCTAGATCTCATCTAGAGGGGGCCGGCCCCCTTCGCCCTTCCCCTATAAATAGAGGGGCGAGGGGAGGGCTGAACACCTGATCCAAGGCGCAGCCCCTCCCCTCCCCAACACCTCTCCTCCTTCGTTGAGTGCTTGGCGAAGCCCTGTCGGAGTACTGCCTCTCCACCATCATCACACCGTCGTGCTGCTGCTGGAGCCTTCTTCCTCAACCTCTCCTTCCCCCTTGCTGGATCAAGAAGGAGGAGACGTCGTCCGTTCCGTACGTGTGTTGAACACGGAGGTGCTGCCCGTTCAGCACTTGGTCATCGGTGATTTGGATCACGGCGAGTACGACTCCATCATCCCCGTTCCCTTGAACGCTTCCGCACGCGATCTACACGTGGTATGTAGATGCAATCTCTCTCCCATGACTCGTTGCTTAGATGAACTCATAGATGGATCTTGGTGAAACCGTAGGAAAATTTTTAATTTTTTGCAACGTTCCCCAACACAACTAAGGGGAACTATGATCGTATTTGAGCATTGGGTGTAGCTAATATTCAAGTATGTTTCATGAATGGATCAATGATTGAGCATGATGGGCTAGGGATAACTTGCTTTAGTGTTGATATTTTGAAAGACATGGTTGCTTGTTGGTATGCTTGAGTAGTAAAGTCTTCATGTAAAAACTAGACTATTGCTTTGAATCATATAAAAGTCCATATGTCCATGGTATAAAGAAAAGAATGTGATGAACATGTTAGGCAGCATTCCACATCAAAAATTCTGTTTTTATCATTTACCTACTCGAGGACGAGCAGGAATTAAGCTTGGGGATGCTGATACGTCTCCAACGTATCTATAATTTTTTATTGTTCCATGCTGTTATATTATCACTCTTGGATGTTTTACAATCATTTTATAGCCATTTTATATCATTTTTTGGTACTAACCTATTGACATAGTGCCCAGTGCTAGTTGTTGTTTTCTACTTGTTTTTTTACATCGCAGGAAATCAATAACAAACGGAGTCCAAAAGCAACGCAACTCCTGGACGAATTTTTTTGGGCCAGAAGAAAGCCAATGGGCCAAGGAAGCACCTGAGGGGCTGCTCGAGGGGAGCAGCACCCACCAGGGTGCGCCAGGAGGCCCAGGCGCGCCCTGGGGGGTTGTGCCCACCTCGGGTGCCCAGCCGAACCGCCTCTTTGCTCTATAAATACCACAATATTCCAGTAACTCTATGGGGAGTCGACGAAATATTGATCCAGCCGTCATAGAGTCCAGAATCACCAAATCCAATTAGACACCGTCATGGAGGGGTTCACCACTTCCGTTGATGCCTCTCCTATGATGCGTGTGTAGTTCTTTGTAGACCTACTGGTCCGTAGTTAGTAGCTAGATGGCTTCCTCTCTCTCTATTGATTATCAATACAGTGGTCTCTTGGAGATCCATATGATGTAAGTCTTTTGGCGGTGTGTTTGTTGGGATCTGATGAACTTTGAGTTTATGATTAGATCTATATTTTTATCCATGAAAGTTTTTTGAGTCTTCTTTGATCTCCTATATGCATGATTGCTTATAGCCTCATATTTCTTGTATGATATTTTGGTTTTGTTTGGCCAACTTGATCTATTTATCTTGCAATGGGAAGAGGTGCTTTGTAGTGGGTTCGGTCTTACGGTGCTTGATCCCTGTGACAGAAGGGGAACCGACACATATGTATTGTTGCTACTAAGGATAACAAGATGAGATCTATATCTGCCGCAATAGATAAACGGATCTCATCTACACCATGTCATCATTCTTATTGCATTACTCCATTTTCTCATGAAGTTAATACACTAGATGCATGCTGGATAGCAGTCGATGTGTGGAGTAATAGTAGTAGATACAGGAAGGAGTCAGTCTACTAATCTTGGACATGATGCCTATATAATGATCATTGCCTGGATATCGTCATGATTATTTGAAGTTCTATTAATTGCCCAACAGTAATCGTTTTCCCACCATTTGCTATTTTTCTTGAGAGAAGCCACTAGTGAAACCTACGGCCCCCGGGTCCATTTTCATCATATTTGCCTTTGCGACCTATTTTCTCTTGCATTTATTTTCAGATCTGTTAAACCAAAAATACAAAAATACCTTGCTACAATTTATTTGTTCTGCGATCTATTTATCATATCTACCACTTTTACCTCATGTTATTTGCCTATCTTGAGGCGCCGTACCCGAAAGGGATTGACAACCCCTTTAACACGTCGGGTTGCGAGTATTTGTTATTTGTGTGCAGGTGCTATTTACGTGGTGTGAGGAGGTTCTCCTACTGGTTCGATAACCTTGTTCTCATCACTGAGGGAAATACCTACCGTCGCTATACTGCAGCATCACTTCCTCTTTGGGGAAACACCGACGTAGTTCTAGTAGACATCATGGCTACGTGTGTGTACTGAAACTGTACCACTGGAATATTTCAGTGGCTACGTGCGTGTAGTGAAATTGCACTACCGAAATATTTCAGAAGCTACAATTGTGTACTGAACTTGCAGTACTAAAATATTTAAGTGGTACCCGTGTGTACTGAAATTGCACTACTCAAAAATTTCAGTGTGAACTGGTCTGTACTAAAATTTCAATACTGAAATATTTCATAATCTTCAACTCTCTACTAAACTTGCAGTATTCAAATTTTTCAGTGTGTGCCCAGAGTGTACCATTATCCACTGAACTCGAAGTACTCAAACATAATTTATTTTTTGCAACTAATTACGCTGCCATCCAGAGGCGATGGATTGGAGTACAAGTGCAGGTGAACATCAAATTCTACCACTACAACCATACAAATTTAGCCTAGGATTCATATACATCAGAATCCAGCCCCCAGGCAGCATGTACTGAAATATTCATACAATTTATTGAGAATAAAATGCCATCTAGCATTCCCTCAGTGAACTATTATCATCACTACCACCACGAATGTAAGCACTAGCAGTAGGAAGATTAGGAGTGGGGAAGCTTACTCTAAATAACTGCACCACTGCCGTTCAGACGAGGAGAGCAGCGAGGGAAGCATGGAGAACGGCGGGGAAGCGAGGTCGCAACCACTGTCCTCCTCCTCCTCTTGCGCTTCGCAGTCTTCGACTCGGTTGGAGGCTCCACAATCTGCAAAGACACCTAGTGCATCGTGGGTTCCTGATCTGAACGCCCACCACCTCCTCCTAACCCACGGGTTGGACGAATTGGCCTGCTCCATCACCCAGAGGAGGATCTCGATCTTGTGCATCGGTTGTGCATGCAGGGGGGGGGAGCTTTTCCTCCCCCCTGGATGTCATCTCCCTGAAAGTGGCCATTGCCGTCCAGTTCATCTGCCTTGTGTTGTTAAACCAAGAACGGATCTCCGTCAACCTGGCCATCTTGACCTTGTCGCCACCGGCGATCTCCACAAAGTACGCGTTCTCGCCGCCGGTGATCTGCTGCTCCATCGAGGTTCTTGCGTGGATGGAAGAGGGGGTGGATGTGGAAGAGGAGAAGAGAAAAGTTGCGGCCGCGAGAAGGAGGAGAAGGCTGAAGTGGACTTGGAATGCAGGAGAGGGAGAAGATGCCGCAGTTGTAATGGTGATGGAAGAGGGGAAGGACCATGCCGGTGGTTTTCCATTGGACGAGAGGAGCGGCGATTTAGCACTGGACGAGAGGGGAGTGTAAATTATTTTTTCCTATGACTAAAATGCCCCTAGATTAAAAGGTGTCCCCACATTGTCATTAGTAGAAGCCAGTACTTTCGAAAACTTTCATCCGGGAACTAGCGAGTACTATGTATGTGTGTGCTGTTAGATTGAGGCAAATGAACGGCTCTAAATAATGCCAACTACTTTAAAACTTGTAAAAAAATGATAGGAATAGGATACTGTAGCAGCTGATCGAATCACTATGAACCAACTGCATTTGGGTTGGGGTTCCTTGATCACGATCGACGTGTCCGTGGTTCATGGCGTTGCTTCTATTTTGGCCCGCATCAATTGTGTCTCATTAGGACTTGCCATTTGCGATAAGGGACACACACTACACATGGCCACATCTTCGTTGTAATTCTGGATTTTCGCAGGCACACATCTAATAAATAGAGTGTCAAAAAGCGTCTTACATTATCGGACAAAAGGAGTAAAAGATTAAAAAGCTACAGTACTAGCTACATTCGTTTACGCCCAACATCAAAGCTTCACATCCAACACAAAGAAAAGACGTCAAACTCAATAAGATTTGACTTCGCCCTTCCGCGCCATGACAAGTCGGATTTAGAGGTAATTATTGTCTTCTTAGCCTATCATCACTGCCGTCAAGGCCATGGTCTCTCCGCGGCAAGAGGGGCTGAGAGTGATCGACATGGAGAAGAGGAGGAGAGGAAACCACACTTTGATGTTGTTATTAACTCAAAGAATCAAGATTTCAATATGGTTTTTGTAATCAAAACACCTCTTTAGTAGATTTTTCCAGAAACTCTCTAAGCTTTATTGTTCAAAGGAAATATTCGTCGGAATACAAGTTGGATCGTGAGGAACTCCTAGCCACAAGTGGCCACCATGTTCAATACAAATAGCATATTTAGTAAGGTTATGTGCTTCATCATTTGATGCACGATCCTCAAATAAAATAGAAACAGCTATAAAAATGGTAAACGATCTGTGTCGACCGACCGGTCTCGCACGAGATAGGTCGCCTTGCCACCCACTCACCATGCATCCTCGCGAGCTTGCCACGTCGTCTGGTGGGACCCACACAAGAGTGCCCCCTATTGTATCTTCTATCTCTCCTCACTACAAGAAATATGTCAACTTGTGACCACCACTATTGGTCACTGTTTTCCATTTGTGACCTTTTTGTGACCAAAAACAGAAGGTCAAAAGCTGGCCGTCGTAAACTGACATTTTTGACCTTTCTTGTGGAATGGTCATGGACGTTTATGACCAAAATATGTCTACTGTGGCCTTTTGGTCACTAGCAACCTCCCCAGACCATGTAGGCATCCAGCATGGCAAGCTGATGTGGCACAAGAATCAGCCCGGTCACATGGGCCTAGCCCAACAATTCGGCCTTTTTAATGTATTTTTTTTCCTGTGCTTTTATTAGCTACATGGGTCTGGCCCAACAATTCAGCCTTATTGATTTCTTTGCGTGGCCCTTTTAACAGCGGGTTTTCTTTTTGATCATTTATTTTTCTGGGCCATTTCTTTGCTGGGCCTCTCATGTTTTTCCCTCAAAAATAATTGTCCAATATAACTTGGGCGTAGCCCAGTTCCGGAAAAATTGAACCAATCCAGAAAAAATTATTATGCCATATACATTTTAAAAGCAACATGCAATGTTATTATATTACAACCATTCATTCCAGCAATACTGACTCGAGAGGCTAAGCTACTACTGACTGACTGCATTTGCATGGCGCCCATGACATGATATCCTGCTGCTGATGGTGGCTGGTCATTTGGGGTTGGCTGGTCATTACAACAGAACAATCTAGCACAACAGAACAGTCTAGCATTACAAGAGAACAGTTACAGAGATCAATCTCGAGAGAGCCCTAGCAGTCTAGCACCGTCCACTCGTACCATCCCGGGAGCAGAAGTTATACCTGATTATTACAACAAAACAGTCTAGTGTTAGCAAGTTTCTTTTTACAGTATGTATAGTTCAGGCGAAGAAGAGAAGGAAGCAGAGTTCTTCTTACTTCTCCCTGAAGCTCTGGTGTTGCTGCTGCTCGGCGGCGGTGGCAAAGAACTCATCCATCTCGAGAGAGCTGCGTCGGGGATGGTTCCTGGCGCCGGTCTCCCAGCCAGGGGTGCTCATCGTCTCCGAGCTGTAGATCAGGCTGCACGGCGTCGTTTCCCTGGCGCCCCTGCAAGCAACCAACCAATAGCACAACATGAGGTTCAGAAGCTAGAAATGCAACACGAGGTCTTGACAATTACTGTAGATGCAAGCTGGGTTGGTGAGCTCAGATGACAACAAGCTATAGGAAGTTCAACATGACAACTCAATTCCTAGCATGATCCTATCCACTACTAACAAGTGACCCACACAAGGTGAGGTGAGGTGTACCTGATAATTGGCGAAGCACAAGCACAAGCACACTGAATGACAAAATGCTGACAAATAACAACTTGGCCTAACACGGCCAAGCAACCACGAGATCAATCATAGGAACATAAGTAGAATTAACTAAGCTGGGAAAATTATTTACTGAACTCTTCAAGTTTTGAACTAAGTACGAGTAGTAGAAGTAAGTAAAATATTTTTTTGGACAACTAGCAAACTGATCCTGTTATGCCCTGGACAACTACATAGAAGAAAGCAAAAGTACCCAGAACAATAGAGGTGTGGTGATCAAGTATATAAACACTCCTAGCAGCTAATTATATAAGGGCACTGCTGATAATAAAGAGCAAAGTATTTTTATGGGGAGGAAAGGCTCCCAACTTCACCACCCCCAGGATATGCATTCAAACAAGAATTTATTAGTGAAGAAAGAAAAGAGCGGCTCCCCTGCTTTTTGCTGGAACTGCAGTAGCCTAGCTTAGCTTCAAACAAGAATAACGCCATCGCCTGGAGCTTCTCCAGGTCAGCAGTGAGGTCCAGGTTGGGGGAGAGCATGAAGCCAGCACCGGATGCAAGGGCGATGACCAGCAGGCTGCCCTTCAGGCAGGTGGCGCCGCGCTACAGCCTCCTGATGATGGCCTTGCAGTACTTGTCTGCTTCCTTGATGGAAGCCTTCTCCCCAGAGTCCTCTGCTTCCTCCAGAGCAGCCTCATTCTGCAATACCAACCCATGTGCAGAAGATTAGAACATGCAGATATGTGCGGGGATATGTTGAGGGTTAAGTGAAATACTATCTTTGACCAAAAGGTAAATTAGCTTTGCATACATGCTTAAAAAGTGTCATCAGCAGCAGCAATCATCATCAGCAGCAAAGAATATTCAACTTAACAATCATCATCAGCAGCAAAGAATATTCAACTTAACAATCAGCAGCACCAAAGAATATTCAACTTAACAATCAGCAACAGCCTCATTATTCCATTCACAATACTCCATTAACAGTACTGGAGTAAGCTATTGAAGCTACTACTCCAAAATTAACACAAGCTACTGACAGTAACAGTACTTCAAATCTGGCAAGATTATCACCTGCCTGTTGACTTTCTCATCAGTAAATGAAGCTACTGACAGTAACAGTACAGAATAGAGCAACAATCTGTAGCAACGAAAAACAAATGAAGGGGGGTTCATCGATCGTCGTCGCCGGCAATACTGTTTGCCCGATGCTGGAGAGATGCACGATGCACATGACTTCTCCTTGCATAGTGCAGAAAGATGCAGTTGGACAAACACATTTATCATACAATAAAGTAGGGCACGACTACTAATTGAAATGTAGTAACATAATTTCTTTTCTTTTCTGATGTGCCATATGCTTCGGATCATGCAGTTTGCAAATCTACAATGTGCATTTTGAGAACGTGGCCAGAAAATGTATATAAATGTGACACATGAATTGCGCAAACGACGAATGGGGAGATTCATAAATGTAAATCCAGTAACAGCAAACCGCGAACCAATGCAAGAACAATGCAGGTTCTGGAAAGAAAAATCCAGAAATTACATGGTAGTGACATATAGATGACATAAATGAATTTCACATGACAATTAATCCAGTCGCCAATCCAGCATCCAACATTCCTCAGTTTTTCACACGTTTTCCCCCTAGATTACATAACATTTCTAGGACCTCAAGTGCATCAGTTGCTACGGTGTTAAACAGTGTCTGGGACAGGCCGAAAAAGGAAAGCAGGGGGCGCGCAGGGGCAGGCTCACCGAGATGACGAGGATGGCATGGAGGCCACTGCCCTGCTTGGTCCAGGCGAGCAGGTCGCGAGCCAAGTTCCTGGAGGCGTCCCGCAGCCGCGGTGTAGCCTCACAGGTCGCCACACGGAGGCGCTGCAGTAGTGGATCCCCGCCGTCGCCAGGTGGTCAGACACCGTCCACGAAGCCGCGGAGCACCGCGGGGAGGCTGTCCTCGCCGCCGCTGGAGACCCCAATGGCGTGGCCGTCGTCGGAGACCTTGCTGTTGTCCATCTTGCCGTCTGCCACGTCAGATTCGGCCATCTTGGCGGCCGCCGTGTCGGATTCGGCCATCTCCAGGCGTGGCGAGAGGTCGTGGATGGAAGTGGGGAATGGATGGGCGGGTTGGGGAGAAGGTGCGGGCGACAGATGTAGAGGATCACCGGCAGGGAGGTCATCGAGGTGGGGGTGGTGGGAGGCGGTGGCGGTGCCGTGGGATGGGCATGAATCGGGAGGGGAATGGAAGAGACAGAGAAGGGCGGGAAGTCGAAGTTGGCGAGCAGTGGGTTGCTGCTGCTGTAGGCGTCTGCCATGGCGTCGGGGGCGGCTATGGATTAGGCAGAGCAGGTGGGGCGGTGGCAGGTGGATGGATCTGAGGTTGGGGAGATCAGGAGGTCATCGGCAGCGGGGATGGGGGAGGACGACAGCGAGGTAGGGGATGGATCTGAGGTTGGGGCAGAGAGAGAGATCTTGGAGGAGGTGGCGTCGACGAGGAGATGAGGGAGGAGGAGTGTGGGTTAGGGTTTCAGTAGTTGGGCTGCAGTTGGCTGAGGGGGTGGGGGCTGCCGTTGGATCCGGAAGCATCCGACGGCGGTTGATGCATGATCCGCGTGATATGCCGGTGGACCAATCAGAACGCAGCAAATCATTTGATGACCTTATGACCATATAAATTGGTCATGGTTGATTCAAGATAAACATTTCATTGCATTTTTCAGTGCTCAAAATGAGTTTTTTGTGAAAGTCCTATCAAATATTTATCTAAATGATATTATATTTTCACAAGTTTACATCTTGGATTTGCAAACAATATTGACAAAGTGATTTTTTATTTCCTTTGCACAAAAAATCAATTTTCCATTTTCCGAGTGCCCAAAATGAGTTTTTTTGTGAAGGACCTACCATATATTTGTTGCAAAATTGGACCAAATAAATTTCATAAAATACTAGGACATATTTAATGCACAATTGACCAAATGGTTGGGTGTAAAAAGTTTTGATCCACCTCTGGTGAAAAAGACAAATTTCCGCCGATTCAGTTGGAAGCGGGTTAAATTTGAACTGCAGATGCCTCATAGTTTGCTCTTTATTTTTTTCCAAAAATCATTTCTAGGTACATAAGTATCTATTTAATCAGAAAAACACCAAAAGTTTTCCAAGATTCAACCACTAGCTAGGAATGGTCATGCCCGCCGTTTTGACGGCATTTTGAAACAGATATAAAAAATAAAATAAAAATCAAAAAATTGGAAAACCTTCGCATTATGTCATTATATGTGGCGAAGTTACCAGGAAAAATAATGAACTTGTAATACAACAATTCTTTAAAAAAGTGTTCTTAGAAATGAGCTATCGTGTGTGAAGATCAATGGGTTTCAAGCCAAATGATCTATATTATGGCCACATTCATGGCATAGTTTGTTCAAATGACCTCATATCGGGCACAATGGTGCATCTTGGAATGACAAACAATGTTGCCTAAGGAAGTTTTCATTTTCTTTGGACGAAAAATTCATTTTTTATTTTTTTGTGTGCCCAAAATGAGTTTTTTTGTGAAGGACCTACCCTATATTTGTTGCAAAATTGGACCTAATCAATTTTATAAAATACTAGGCCATATTTAATGCACAATTGACCAAATGGTTGGGTGTCAAAAGTTTTGATCCACCTCTGGTGAAAAAGACAAATTCCCGCTGATTTAGTTGGAAGCGGGTCAAATTTGAACTATAGCTACCTCGTAGTTTGCTCTTTATTTTTTCAAAAAATCATTTCTAGGTACATAAGTATCTATTTAATCAGAGAAAAACCAAAAAATCACAAGATTCAACCACTAGCTAGGAACGGTCATTCCCGGCGTTTTGACCGCATTTTGAAACGGGCATAAAAAATAAAAAAAAATTAACAAATTGGAAAACCTCCGCATTGTGTCATTATATGTGACCAAGTTTCCAGGAAAAATAATAAACTTGTAATAAGGTAATTATTTTTAAAAGGTGTTCTCAGAAATTAGTTATCATGTGTGAAGATTCATGGCTTTCAAGCCAAATGATCAATCTTATGGCCACATTCATGGCATAGTTTGTTCAAATGACCTCATATCATGCACAAGGGTGCATCTTGGAATGACAAACAATGTTGCCTAAGGAAGTTTTCATTTTCTTTGGACGAAAAATTCAGTTTCTATTTTTCCGAGTGCCCAAAATGAGTTTTTTTGTGAAGGACCTACCATATATTTGTTTCAAAATTGGACCTAATCAATTTTATAAAATACTAGGCCATATTTAATACACAATTGGCCAAATGGTTGGGTGTCGAAAGTTTTGATCCACCTTTGGTGAAAAAGACAAATTCCCGCTGATTTAGTTGGAAGCGGGTCAAATTTGAACTATAGCTACCGCGTAGTTTGCTCTTTATTTTTTCCAAAAATCATTTGTAGGTACATAAGTATCTATTTAATCAGAGAAACACCAAAAAAATTACAAGATTCAACCACTAGCTAGGAACGGTCATTCCCGGCATTTTGACCGAATTTTGAAACGGGCATAAAAAATTCAAAAAAATCAAAAAATTGGAAAACCTCCGCATTGTGTCATTATATGTGACCAAGTTTCCAGGAAAAATAATAAACTTGTAATAAGGTAATTATTTTTAAAAGGTGTTCTGAGAAATAAGTTATCATGTGTGAAGATTCATGGCTTTCAAGCCAAATGATCAATCTTATGGCCACATTCATGGCATAGTTTGTTCAAATGACCTCATATCGTGCACAAGGGTGCATCATGGAATGACAAACAATGTTGCCTAAGGAAGTTTTCATTTTCTTTGGACGAAAAATTCATTTTCTATTTTTTCGAGTGCCCAAAATGAGTTTTTTTGTGAAGGACCTACCATATATTTATTGCAAAATTGGACCTAATCAATTTTATAAAATACTAGGCCATATTTAATACACAATTGGCCAAATCGTTGGGTGTCGAAAGTTCTGATCCACCTCTGGTGAAAAAGACAAATTCCCGCTGATTTAGTTGGAAGCAGGTCAAATTTGAACTGTAGCTACCTCGTAGTTTGCTCTTTATTTTTTCCAAAAATCATTTCTAGGTACATAAGTATCTACTTAATCAGATAAACACCAAAAAAATTACAAGATTCAACCACTAGCTAGGAACGGTCATTCCCCGCATTTTGACCGCATTTTGAAACAGGCATAAAAATTTCAAAAAAAATCAAAAATTGGAAAACCTCCACATTGTGTCATTATATGTGACCAAGTTTCCAGGAAAAATAATAAACTTGTAATACAGTAGTTATTTTTAAAAAGTGTTCTCAGAAATGAGCTATCATGTGTGAAGATTCATGGCTTTCAAGCCAAATGATCAATCTTATGGCCATATTCATGGCATAGTTTGTTCAAATGACCTCATATCATGCACAAGGGTGCATCTTGGAATGACAAACAATATTGCCTAAGGAAGTTTTCATTTTCTTTGGACAAAAAATTCATTTTCCATTTTTTTCGAGGGCCCAAAATGAGTTTTTTTGTGAAGGATCTACCATATATTTGTTTCAAAATTGGACCTAATCAATTTTATAAAATACTAGGCCATATATAATGCAAAATTGTCAAAATGGTTGGGTGTCAAAAGTTTTGATCCACCTGTGGTGAAAAAGACAAATTCCCGCTGATTCAGTTGGAAGCGGGTCAAATTTGAACTTCAGGTGCCTCGTAGTTTGCTCTTTATTTTTTCCAAAAATCATTTCTAGGTACATAAGTATCTATTTAATCAGGCAAACACCAAAAAAATTACAAGATTCAACCACTAGCTAGGAACGGCCATTCCCGGAGTTTTGACCGCATTTTGAAACGGGCATCAAAAATTCAAAAAAAATCAAAAAATTGGAAAACCTCCGCATTGTGTCATTATATGTGACCAAGTTTCCAGGAAAAGTAATAAACTTGTAATCCGGTAATTATTTAAAAAAAATGTTCTCAGAAATGAGCTATCATGTGTGAAGATTCATGGCTTTCAAGCCAAATGATCAATCTTATGGCCACATTCATGGCATAGTTAGTTCAAATGACCTATCATGCACAAGGGTGCATCTTGGAATGACAAACAATATTGCCTAAGGAATTTTTCATTTTCTTTGGACGAGAAATTCATTTTCTATTTTTTCGAGGGCCCAAAATGAGTTTTTTGTGAAGGATCTACCATATATTTGTTGCAAAATTGGACCTAATCAATTTTATAAAATACTAGGCCATATATAATGCACAATTGAGAAAATGGTTGGGTGTCAAAAGTTTTGATCCACCTCTGGTGAAAAAGACAAATTCCCGCTGATTTAGTTGGAAGCGGGTCAAATTTGAACTGCAGGTGCCTCATAGTTTGCTCTTTATTTTTTCTAAAAAATCATTTCTAGGTAAATAAGTATCTATTTAATTAGAAATACATATTTTGATGGCGAGACATCGAGGTTTGGACGGTGGCTGAGGGCCCCAACTCTAGAGCGCATAAGCTCGCATGCCTGCCGCGTGGTCACCGCGTGACCGTGGCGTTGCCATGCGTTCTGGGCAGCCTAGGAATGTCTAGTGGGTTGGTCACTTCCCAGGTAGGTGCTAGGAAGAAAATTATAACATAAGATTCTCATGAGCAGACCGAACTATGCTCAAACATGAATTAGCAGCCAAGTTTTTGATTAGCGGTACGGGGAATGCACATGGCCAATGGGCGTGAGTTTTGGCTGAGGAAGATCATATACTAAGAAGAATGTCTTCACAAATTTTTAGGGAAATCAAGAATATATAAATAACACTTCCTTCACAAAGTGCTGCTCCAAACAGAATAGGAAAATGAATAGTGTTGAGTTATTTTTGAACTAGGCAAGGAAGGTTTTTGACATATTTGATGAAGATATGATCCAAAAAATTTATGAGAGTTTTTTCGGAATTTTTGGAATAACAGAAATATAGGTTGCTTCACAACCTAGGGCAAAAATTAACACATGGACATGACACATAGGCAAAACTGATGAGATGGCGCCTAGTCATCACAACCCACCACAATCTACAAGGCTATGACCATCTATATTGGTCGTTAACAACTAGAAATAAGGCAGCGGACCAGCACTATTTGCTTTGTGACCATTTTGTGTAAGGAAATTACGACCTTTCTGACCAAAATGGTTGCAATGGTTTAGGGTTTGGAGCCCCCCGAACAGCTTTTGAACAATTGGTCTCAAATGGTCATAGATCTATGACCAATTCTTCCAGGGTCACTGACAGAAGGTCACTAGTTGACATATTTCTTGTAGTGCCTTCCCATTCCCCATGATGGCCACTTCTCATTTTTCCTTCTCCTTTTTGTCGTGCAACCCTACCTTTCATTCTACCTAGCTCCCACGCCACCACTGCGCTCACTCTCCTTCCACCCCATAGCTCGTGTCTACTTCTGGTGCTGTGATGGACGGGGAGTCTACAAGCGATGACTGTGCGGCGGCTTCAGGGGGATGGCTGATGATCTGACCACATCGTGGGGTGGATTCAGGCAATGTGTCATGCTATAATGGTGGATGGAACCCCCAAGGAGACCATTGGTGTGGGAGACAGTTACCAGCCACGACTGCAACCTCGCGGATAGTGTGAGCGCAGGACGATGGGCCACGGGCCGCGTCCAATGGAGACAGTTGCTGGGACCAGCGACCATGGATGTTGCACCCAGTGATCAAAGTTGCTAGAACCAACAACTACGGTTGTTGGGATCAGCAATATCTGCGCTCCAAGCGTTGATTAAATGTTATGTCCCGCCAAGGCATTTGCTGGAACTCTCCAGCTTGCCTCAACGACTGCTAGGACGGGCTAGCTCAATTGTTGTAACTGGCGGCCATGGTTGCCGGGACAATGACGGGATGCAACAACCCACAATGGCGACTGCTAGGACCGACTGGCCAATTGCTGGAACCGGCGGCCAAAGTTGTTAGGACGCCGTTGGGATACTACAGATGGGATGAGTGTAACTTGTTGGGGAACGTAGCATGCAATTTCACAAAATTTCCTACGCTCACGCAAGATCCATCTAGGAGATTAATAGCAACGAGAAGGGGAGAGTGTGTCTAAGTACCCTCATAGACTGAAAGCGGAAGCGTTTGACAACACGGTTGATGTAGTCGAACTTCTTCTTGTTCCGACCGATCAACCACCGAATGTATGACACCTTCGAGTTCTACACACGTTCGGCTCGATGACGTCCCTCAAACTCTTGATCTAGCAAAGTGTCGAGGAAGTAGATGAGTTCCATCTACATGACGGCGTGGTGATGGTGATGGTGAAGTTATCCGCGCAGGGCTTCGCCTAAGCACCGCGAGAATATGACCGAGGGTGTAATCTGTGGAGGGGGCGCCGCACACGGCTAACAGATGTTGTTGTTTGTTCTAGGCGCCACCTGTCCATGTATATATAGGTGGGAGGGGGAGGGGAGCAGCCTTGGGGTGCCCCAAGTAGGAGGGATCCTACTTGGGCTCCTGCCCTAGGCCGGCGCCCTCCCTTTCCTTCTTTTGGCGATGAGGGGAAGGAAGGAGGAGGTGCCCCCCCTTTCCTTTCTCCTACCAAGGGGGAAAGGCAGGAGGAGGTGGCGCCCCCTCCTTTCTTTCCACTAGGGCCTGTGGCCAGGGAAAGGGGCGCATTGGCCCCATGTGTGCTATTATGTCCCTCCCTCAGCCCATTAAGCCCATATCGTTGTCGGGGTTGCCCGAAACTCCTTTCCGGTGACCCGATATGTACTCGGTACCCTCCGGAACACTTCCGGTGTCCGAATACATCATCATATATACCAATATTTACCTCTCGACCATTTCGAGACTCCTCGTCATGTCCATGATATCATCCAGGACTCTAAATAACATTCGGTCACCAAATCACATAACTCATATAATACAATAGCATCATCGAACGTTAAGCGTGCGGACCCTACGGGTTCGAGAACTGTGTAGACATGACCGAGACACCTCTCCGGTCAATAACCAATAGCAGAACCTAGATGCTCATATGGGCTCCTACATATTCTATGAAGATTTTTATCGATTGAACCATAATGACAACATACATTATTCCCTTTGTCATTGGTATGTTACTTGCCCGAGATTCGATTGTCGGTATCTTCATACCTAGTTCAATCTCGTTACCGGAAACTCTCTTCACTCGTTCCGTAATACATCATCCTGCAACTAAGTCATTAGTCACTTTGCTTGCAAGGCTTCTTATTATGTGCATTACTGAGAGGGCCCAGAAATACCTCTCTGATACTCGGAGTGACAAATCCTAATCTCGACCTATGCCATCCGTCGTGGTGGCCCAAATTGGTAAACGTGAGTTTAATATTTGGAAGTTAGAATGTGATGCCGAATGGATCTTAGTTAGTCCCTCTAAGCGAAGGGAAGCGCTTGGGATGATTGCTATGCATAAGCCACCGACAAAATCCTCCTTTCATTCTTCTGGTTCTGTGCAAAATAAAATTTCCTTTGCAACCTTTCAGAATTATCAAGCGTGCAATGGATATAGATTCCCTGCCACACAGGCTTGTATTGATGCAGCTTCTGATGTTGGATATGTGCTCCCTGCAAATGAGTGTTTGGTTATTCGACCCTCGCTGCAGGCGAATCTACTATGGACGGTGACTACTCCACCTATTGTTTTTGGCACGGTTGGATGGCCGCGGATTCGGAGTGCTAATTCTCCGGCTGAAGATTTGCAACTTCCTAATTCTCATGCGTCATGCAATCCTTCTACGTAGGCTAGTTTGATTACGTCTGCCCCCCATGTTGGGCTAGCTTTGCATGTTGGGCCTGCTTCGCATGTTGAGCCAACTTTGCATGAGATGTCACAACCCCCACCCCGCCTTTGGATATCCCCTCTTCCCAGGAAGCCGCTGATATGTTTGATAATATGGTCAATGACATGCTGGACCGTGTTCTGACCTGCTCTAAATGTCATTAGTGGTGCCACCTGTCGGCCTCCTGCCCTGTCTGCCTGGCTTGCTCACGCAATGGTCATCTTCGACGGGACTGCATTAATTGGGCAAGGGATAATGGTTGTGTTTGGAGAGCCAAAAAACAGCAACAAAATCCAGAAAAATCTCCACTATTGATTCCCATACCCGCCATGAGTCAGCCTCCTATTCCCTCTCCAAGGGACTCCTCGGGTATAGAGACGACCCACGCGCTGATGCAGACGAGTCCCATCGCGTCTTCACCTATTTCTAAGCACCATCAACCTTCTCCACCTCCACCAGAGCAAGATATGGCAAACTTTCCCTTGGATCCTCTCGAGTTCCTTCCATGGGGGGTTTGAGATCATCAATGATGGACCAACCCGGCTGCCTCAGACCTTCTTCTCTCCGGCCATTGCTCCGGACTGGCGCCATGAGCAGTTCGCCATTGGCATTGTGGAGCCGCCACCACCGCCTCGGCAGATTCATCACTTCCGCCAACTGGTTAGTGATTATGTGATGACTCAACTTCACCATGATGTTCTTAGTGATCATCAATAGATTGAGGGTGTGGGCTTGTTTGAGTTTCGTACTTCTGCATCTAGGCATGCTATTATGAACCATCCTCCTTATGATCTTGGCAATGGTCACTTTGTTCGGTTTATTCCTCATGATCAAGGCATCAATCATAGAGCCACTCAAGGTTTTCGTAGGGGTTGGATAATGATGTTGTGTGTTCCTTTGGATTATCGTACTACACAACATACCTCTGATGCAGTTAGCACTTTTGGTCGCTTTCGTATCTGGCATCAAGATGATCCATGGATGGTCAGGACTCTGGCTTACATTTCTTTTCCATGCCCTCAGCAAGTGCCTAGAGATGTTGTCTATCGTGAGTATGCTAATTTTGGAGCTACACATATTTCTTGGACTACGCCGATAATTGTTCTCTCTGCGGAATTTGCTGATATTCTACCGGCGGATGAAGATCCAATGCCGTTCAACGGAAACCCTCACCCGTTGCCTGGAAACAGGCCTTTTGATGATGTCAATTTCGTCATGCCTGAGTTTCTGGAGCTGGGATGGAACGAGGCCCCTCTTGCACACAATGATGAGCAGCAGCATGCTAACCAGCATGACAATGTGATTATTGAGGAAGTTCTTGAGAATGATGATCAGCCTGTTTCAGAAGAGTCAGTGGTCATGCAAAACTCTGGGCCAGCTGAATCTGCCGAGGGATCTATTAATGATCATCAAGGTGCTCTTGCAGCTTATGTGTCGCCTCTCATCCAACCTCCTGTTGTCATTGGCCAAATTCTGACTGTCTTCAGACCCGTGCTTCCTCCGGTGATGGAATGGACCAAATCTTTTCAGCCGTATGTTGCCTATCTTTGATATGATGCACATTCCTCGAGGATTACATTTCTCTAGCCCTCTCAAGCCGGTTGTACTATTAAAGCGCTCTTGGGAAGTTTCTTTTTCATTCTCTGCTATGGGTAGCACGCTAGTGTTCCAACCTTCCTCTGTTCGATGGGCTTTGTTTGTTCCAAGGAAGCCACCAGTAGCTCGAGCTCTCTGTTTTAATCCTGTGGCTGAGGATAACCCTATGGATGAATCTGCTTTGTCTATTGTTGAGATGTCTGCCTTCAACTTCTCTGCTGCTCCGGTTGGGCGCTCGACTCATGCTCGTAAACCAAAGACTGTGATCGTCGAGTCTGAGGTCAGACGTCGTACCAGGTTATCTGCTTTACGTGATGGTTTCATGCGCTCCTCTCCAGCCAAGCCTGCACCCTTGAAGAAACCAACTGCAAAATCGCAGAAGAAGCGCAAGGTTTCAACCGATGATGAGTTGTCGCATGCTCCTCCTCCAACTGCAGATCAAGCTGCTGCCCTGCCTCCTCCTCCAATCAATGTGTTGCAACATGTTGGACTTCGTCTTGGCATTGGACCTGAGAAGCTTACCAAGGAGAAGCTTGAGGCTTCTTCATGCAATGCACCATCTACTTCTTCTAGTTCTAATGATAGCTAGATCTTTTCTATGGTGGGGTTTATGGTTAACCCTTGTGAAAATGATTTATCTTGCTTTATGTTTTAGGATTTATTTAAACTCTTATGCTGTTGCTTGGCTGAACTGGCACTGCCATTATGTGGAAGTCTTTTGCTGTTGCTTTACCCTGGTCTGTAATGAATCAGTACGACTTTAGAGACTGGAAAGTGTTGTGCTGGAATGTTTGTGGACTGAATTCGGATGATAGGCAGCATGCAGTTCGTCAAAAAATAGATGAAAGTGCTTGTTCAATTGTTTGTCTACAAGAAACCAAATGCGAGGTCATTGACCAGTGCTTTATTCAAAAGTGTTGTCCACGACACTTTGATCATTTTGTTCATGTGCCATCTGCTGGAGCTTCGGGTGGGCTTTTGGTTGTGTGGAATTCAGCCATGTTTGTTGGTAAACTAATTCAATCTGCTAGTTTTGGAATTGTTGTGGAGTTCACGTCTACTCATAATCTCAAATATGGACGCTGGTCACTATCTATGGGCCCTGTCAAAACCCAGCCAGGGATGTTTTTGTTAATTGGTTGCATGATCTGATTATCCTTGATCATGCTAAATGATTGTTATTGGGTGACTTCAATTTCTTGCGCTCGATGGACAACAGGAACAAACCTGGTGGTGACATTAATGACATGTTTATTTTCAATGAAGTCATTGGACATCTTGGTCTAATTGAACCTCCACTTAAGGGCAGGAAATATATATGGTCAAATATGCAAACTATTCCTCTGCTTGAACAGATTGATTGGTTCTTCACAACTCCATCATGGACTTGCTCTTATCCTAATACTTTGGTCTTGCCACTTTCCAGAACTGCTTTAGACCATGTGCCCTGTGTGGTACAAATCAAAACTGCTATCCCTAAGGCCAAAGTCTTTAGATCTGAAAATTATTGGACTAATTTTCCTGGTTTTCTTGATTGTGTAAGTGAGTCTTGGAACATGGCAATTCACAGGAAATCTACTGCAGTTGTCATCTCTGTAAAATTTAAAGATCTCATACATGCCCTTAAACATTGGCACATTGGCCTTTCTAAGGTCAAGGCTCTGATTTCTAATTGCAATAAGGTCATTCTTTGCTTGGATGGCCTTGAGGAATATAGGCCTTTTTTTGGGCCTGAGGAAACTTTCAGGAAGATTGTTAAGCTCCATCTTGAGGAACGCTACCTCTTGAGCATGCCTTGGTTTTTCCCTTGAAGAGGAAAGGGTGATGCAGCAAAGTAGCGTAAGTATTTCTCTCAGTTGTTGAGAACCAAGGTATCAATCCAGTAGGAGACTCCTCACAAGTCCCACGCACCTACACAAACAAACAAGAACCTTGCAACCAACGCGATAAAGAGGTTGTCAATCCCTTCACGGCCACTTGCGAAAGTGAGATCTCACAGAGATAATATGATAAGATAAATATTTTTGGTATTTTTATGATATAGATTGAAAAGTAAAGATTGCAAAATAAAGTAGATCGGAAACTTACATGATAGAGAATAGACCCAAGGGCCATAGGTTTCACTAGTGGCTTCTCTCAAGATAGCATAAGTATTACGGTGGGTGAACAAATTACTATCGAGCAATAGATAGAAAAGTGCATAGTTATGAGAATAGCTAGGCATGATCATGTATATACGCATCATGTCCACAACAAGTAGATCGAGACAATTCTGCATCTACTACTATTACTCCACACATCGACCGACTCCTGCCTGCATCTAGAGTATTAAGTTCATAAGAACATAGTAACGCATTAAGCAAGATGACATGATGTAGAGGGATAAACTCAAACAATATGATATAAACCCCATCTTTTTATCCTCGATGGCAACAATACAATACGTGCCTTGCTGGCCCTGCTGTCACTGGAAAAGGACACCGCAAGATTGAACCCAAAGCTAAGCACTTCTCCCATTGCAAGAAAGATCAATCTAGTAGGCCAAACCAAACTGATAATTCGAAGAGACTTGCAAAGATAACCAGTCATACATAAAATAATTCAGAGGAGATTCAAATATTTCTCATAGATAAACTTGATCATAAACCCACAATTCATCGGATCTCGACAAACACACCGCAAAAAGAGTTACATCGAATAGATCTCCAAGAAGATCAAGGAGAACTTTGTATTGGGATTCAAAGAGAGAGAAGAAGCCATCTAGCTAATAACTATGGACCCAAAGGTCTATGGTAAACTACTCACAACTCACTGGAGAGGCCTTGGTGGTGATGTAGAGGCCCTCCATGGCCGATTCCCCCTCCGGCGGAGCACCGGCGAAGGCTCCAAGATGGGATCTCGCGGATACAGAAGGTTGCGGCGGTGGAAATAGTTTTTCGTGTTGCTCCTGGATGTTCTCAGGGTACGTAGATATATATAGGAGGAAGAAGTAGGTCGGTGGAGCAATGAGGGGGCCATGAGGAAGGGGGGCGCCCCCCAGGGCGCGTCGGGCACCCTCGTGGTCGCCTCATCTGCTGCTTGACGTCCACCCCAAGTCTCCTGGATTCCGTTTGTTACAAAAAGATCGCTCCCGAAGGTTTCATTCCGTTTGGACTCCGTTTGATATTCCTTTTCTGCGTAACACTGAAATAGGCAAAAAAAACAACAATTCAGGTTGGGCCTACTGTTAGTAGGTTAGTCCCAAAAATGATATAAAAGTGTATAGTAAAGCCCATAAACATCCAAGATAGGTAATATAATAGCATGTAACAATCAAAAATTATAGATACGTTGGAGACGTATCAAGCATCCCCAAGCTTAATTCCTACTCGTCCTCGAGTAGGTAAATAATAAAAACAGAATTTTTGATGTGGAATGCTACCTAGCATATTTCTCAATTTAATTTTCTTTATTGTGGCATGAATGTTCAGATCCAAATGATTCAAGATAAAAGTTCATATTGACATAAGAATAATAATACTTCAAGCATACTAAGAAAGTAATCATGTCTTCTCAAAATAACATGGCAAAAGAAAGCTATCCCTACAAAATCACATAGTCTGGCTATGCTCTATCTTCATCACACAAAATATTTAAATCATGCACAACCCCGGTTATAGCCAAGCAATTGTTTCATACTTTAGTATTTTCAAACCTTTTCAATCTTCATGCAATACATGAGCGTGAGCCATGGTCGTAACACTACATGTGGAATAGAATGGTGGTTGTGGAGAAGACAAAAAGGAGAAGATAGTCTCACATCAACTAGGCGTATCAACGGGATATGGAGATGCCCATTAATAGATATCAATGTGAGTGAGTAGGGATTGCCATGCAACGGATGCACTAGACCTATAAGTATATGAAAGCTCAAAAAGAAACTAAGTGGGTGTGCATCAAACTTGCTTGCTCACGAAGACCTAGGGCATTTTGAGGAAGTCCATCATTGGAATATACAAGCTAAGTTCTATAATGTAAAATTCCCACTAGTATATGAAAGTGACAACATAGGAGACTCTCTATCATGAAGATCATGGTGCTACTTTGAAGCACAAGTGTGGAAAAGGATAGTAACATTGTCCCTTCTCTCATTTTTTTATTTTTTTATTTTTTATTTTGGTGGGGATCTTTGGCCTCTTTTTTTTATTTGGTCTTCTTTGGCCTCTTTTATTTTTTTATAAAGTCCGAAGTCTCATCCCGACTTGTGGGGGAATCATAGTCTCCATCATCCTTTCCTCACTTGGGACAATGCTCTAATATGAATATCATCACACTTATATTTACTTACAACTCAAGAGTTACAACTCAATACTTATAACAAAATATGACTCTATGTAGATGCCTCCGGCGATGTACCGGGATATGCAATGAATCAAGAGTGACATGTATGAAAGAATTATCAAGGTGGCTTTGCCACAAATACGATGCCAACTACATGATCATGCAAAAGCAAAATGACAATGATGGGGCGTGTCATAATAAACGGAACGGTGGAAAGTTGCATGGCAATATATCTCGGAATGGCTATGGAAATGCCATAATAGGTAGGTATGGTGGCTGTTTTGAGGAAGGTATATGGTGGGTGTATGGTACCGGCGAAAGTTGCACGACACAAGAGAGGCTAGCAATGGTGGAAGGATGAGAGTGCGTATAATCCATGGACTCAACATTAGTCATGAAGTACTCATATACTTATTACAAAAATCTACAAGTAATCAAAACAAAGTACTACACTCATGCTCCTAGGGGAAGGGTTGGTAGGAGTTAAGCATCGCGTGACCGACCTTCACACATAAGGAAGACAATCAATAAATAAATCATGCTCCAACTTCATCACATAACGGTTCACCATACGTGCATGCTACGGGAATCACAAACTTTAACACAAGTACTCCCTCCATCCGAAAATACTTGTCATCAAAATGAACAAAAAGGAATGTATCGAGAACTAAAATACATCTAGATACATCCTATTTTTATTTATTTTGATGACAAGTATTTCCGGACGGAGGGAGTATTCATCAAATTCACAATTACCCAACTAGCATGACTCTAATATTACCACCTTTATATCTCAAAACAATTATCAAGCGTCAAGTTGATCATAGTATTCAATTCACTTCCTATGATAGTTTTTATTATACCCAACTTGTATGCCCATTATTCTAGGACCAATTTTATAACCATAGGAAATACCATGATGTTCTAAAAGACTCTCAAAATAATATAAGTGAAGCATGAGAGATCAATAATTTCTTCAAAATAAAACCACCACCGTGCTCTAAAAAGATATAAGTGAAGCACTAGAGCAAAATTGTTTAGCTCAAAAGATATAAGTGAAGCACATAGAGTATTCTAATAAATTCTGAATCATGTGTGTCTCTCCCAAAATGTGTGTACAGCAAGGATGATTGTGGTAAAATAATAAGCAAAGACTCATATCATACAAGACGCTCCAAGCAAAACACATATCATGTGGTAAATAAAAATATAGCTCCAAATAAAGTTACCGATAGACGAAGACGAAAGAGGGGATGCCTTCCGGGGAATCCCCAAGCTTAGGCTTTTGGTTGTCCTTGAATTATCTTGGGGTGCCAGGGGCATCCCCAAGCTTAGGCTCTTGCCACCCCTTACCCCATAGTCCATCAAATCTTTACCCAAAACTTGAAAACTTCACAACACAAAACTCAATAGGAAATCTCATGAGCTCCGTTAGTGCAAGAAAGAAAAACCACTACTTAAGGTACTGTAATGAACTCATTATTTATTTGTATTGGTGTTAAACCTACTGTATTCCTACTTCTCTATGGTTCATACCCCCCGATACTAGCCATAGATTCATTAAAATAAGCAAACAACACACGAAAAACATAATCTATCAAAAATAGAACATTCTGTAGCAATCTGTAACTTTCGAATACTTCTGGAACTCTAAACATCCTACCAAAATAGGAAGTCCTAGGTAATTTCTCTATTGATCTACAGCAAAAATAATCAACTCAAAAGCACGTTTCTGTGATTTATTAGATTTTTTTTCTCGTGAGCACAAAAGTTTCTGTTTTCAGCAGAATCAAATTAACTTTCACCCAAGATGATCCTATAGGTTCTACTTGGCACAAACACTAATTAAAACATAAATCCACATCTAAACAGAGGCTAGATGAATTATTTATTACTAAACAGGAGCAAAAAGCAAGAAACAAAAATAAAATTGGGTTGCCTCCCAACAAGCGCTATTGTTTAACGCCCCTAGCTAGGCATAAAAGCGAGAATAGATCTAAGTTTCAAAGAATCAACATCAACAGAAATTCTATCCACGTCCCTAGCCAATTCATCAACTTTAAGTATTTTTTCTTCAAGCAAAGCATTGAAATTCTTTTGAGAATTCATAAATTATTTAACACTAATCTCAAAATCAGAGGGCATCTTATTAAAATTTCCATAAGAATTGTTGTAAGAATTACCATAATTATTGGAGGAATTACTAGGAAACAGTCTAGGATTAAAGTTTCCTCGATACGCATTGTTACCAAAATTATTCCTACCAACAAAATTCACATCCATAGACTCATTACTATTCTCAATCAAAGTATACAAAGGCATATCATTAGGATCAATAGGAGCACTCTTAGTAGCAAACAATTTCATAAGTTCATCCATCTTTCCACTCAAAACATTAATTTCTTCTATAGCATGAACCTTTTTACTAGTAGACCTTTCAGTGTGTCACTGAGAATAATTAACCATAGTATTATCTAGGAGTTTAGTAGCTTCTCCTAAAGTGATTTCCATAAAAGTGCCTCCCGCGGCCGAATCTAAAAGATTTCTAGAAGCAAAATTCAATCCGGCATAAAAATTTTGTATGATCATCCATAAATTCAAACCATGTGTAGGATAATTGTGAATCATTAATTTCATCCTCTCCCAAGATTGTGCAACATGCTCATACTCAAGTTGATTAAAATTCATAATGTCGTTTCTAAGAGAGATGATTTTAGCGGGAGGAAAATACTTAGAGATAAAAGCCTTTTTGCACTTATTCCATGAATCAATACTATTTTTAGGCAAAGATGAAAACCAAGTTTTAGCACGATTTCAAAGCGAAAACGGAAATAACTTCAGTTTAACAATATCATTATCCATATCTTTCTTCTTTTGCATATCGCACAAATCAACAAAGTTGTTTAGATGAGTAGCGGCATCTTCACTAGGAAGGACGGAGAATTGATCTTTCATGACAAGATTCAACAAAGCAGCATTGATTTCACAAGATACAACATCATTAAGAGGAGCAATCGGAGTGCTAAGGAAATCATTATTATTGGTATTGGAAAAGTCACACAATTTAGTATTATCTTGAGCCATCGTGACAAGCAATCCAACACACAAGCACACAAGAGACAAGTGAAAAAGAGGCAAACAGAAAAGAGAGGGCGAATAAAACGGTGAGGGTGAAATGGGGGAGAGGAAAACGAGAGGCAAATGGCAAATGTTGTAATGCGAGGGGGACGAGTTTGTGATGGGTACTTGGTATGTCTTCAATTGAGTGAAGATCTCCCCGGCAATGGCGGCAGAAATCCTTCTTGCTACCTCTTGAGCATGCGTTGGTTTTTCCCTTGAAGAGGAAAGGGTGATGCAGCAAAGTAGTGTAAGTATTTCCCTCAGTTGTTGAGAACCAAGGTATCAATCCAGTAGGAGACTCCTCACAAGTCCCACGCGCCTACACAAAAAAACAAGAACCTCGCAACCAACGCGATAAAGGGGTTGTCAATCCATTC
Organism: Triticum aestivum; assembly: GCF_018294505.1. Taxonomy (NCBI): domain Eukaryota; kingdom Viridiplantae; phylum Streptophyta; class Magnoliopsida; order Poales; family Poaceae; genus Triticum; species Triticum aestivum. The sequence goes on along the minus strand of NC_057795.1, from coordinate 606,583,046 downwards.
ACAGCCACTTGCGAAAGTGAGATCTGATAGAGATAATATGATAAGATAAATATTTTTGGTATTTTTATGATATAGATTGAAAAGTAAAGATTGCAAAATAAAGTAGATCAGAAACTTATATGATAGAGAATAGACCCGGGGGCCATAGGTTTCACTAGTGGCTTCTCTCAAGATAGCATAAGTATTACGGTGGGTGAACAAATTACTGTCGAGCAATTGATAGAAAAGTGCATAGTTATGAGAATAGCTAGGCATGATCATGTATATAGGCATCACGTCCACAACAAGTAGATCGAAACGATTCTGCATCTCCTACTATTACTCCACACATCGACCGACTCCTGCCTGCATCTAGAGTATTAAGTTCATAAGAATAGAGTAACACATTAAGCAAGATGACATGATGTAGAGGGATAAACTCAAGCCATATGATATAAACCACATCCTTTTATCCTTGATGGAGACAATACAATACGTGCCTTGCTGCCCCTGCTGTCACTGGGAAAGGACACCGCAATGTTGAACCCAAAGCTAAGCACTTCTCCCATTGTAAGAAAGATCAATCTAGTAGGCCAAACCAAACTGATAATTCGAAGAGACTTGCAAAGATAACCAATCATACATAAAAGAATTCAGAGGATATTCAAATATTTCTCATAGATAAACTTGATCATAAACCCACAATTCATCGGATCTCGACAAACACACCGCAAAAAGAGTTACATCAAATAGATATCCAAGAAGATCGAGGAGAACTTTGTATTGAGATTCAAAGAGAGAGAAGAAGCCATCTAGCTAATAACTATGGACCCGAAGGTCTGTGGTAAACTACTCACAACTCATCGGAGAGGCCTTGGTGGTGATGTAAAGGCCCTCCATGGTCGATTCCCCCTCCGTCGGAGCGCCGGCGAAGGCTCCAAAATGGGATTGCGCGGATACAGAAGGTTGCGGCGGTGGAAATAGTTTTTTGTGGTGCTCCTGGATGTTCTCGGGGTACGTAGATATATATAGGAGGAAGATGTAGGTCGGTGGAGCAACAAGGGGGCCATGAGGTAGCCCCCCCCCCCCGCTAGGGCGTGCCGGGCACCCTCGTGGCTGCCTCGTCTGCTGCTTGACGTCCACTCCAAGTCTCTTGGATTCCATTTGTTCCAAAAAGATCGCTCCCAAAGGTTTCATTCCGTTTGGACTCCTTTTGATATTCCTTTTCTGCGAAACACTGAAACAGGCAAAAAAACAGCAATTCGGGTTGGGCCTCCGGTTAGTAGGTTAGTCCCAAAAATGATCTAAACGTGTATAGTAAAGCCCATAAACATCCATGATAGGTAATATAATAGCATGGAACAATCAAAAATTATAGATACTTTGGAATACTCAGATTGCAGTTTATCTACTGGAAGCAGAGATGCACCATCAGGAGTATCAAAGTAGGAGAGGAAAATGCTAAAAAATTTCATGCTATGGCCAGAGATATAGGAGCAACTCTATTTCAAATATAACTTCTGATACTGGACATTTGACCGCTGATCATGCAACAATTGCTGGCCTTTTTTTGCGAGAATTCAAGCAGAGGATGGGATGTGCTAATAACACTCAAATGGGTTTTGGCATTCCCAACATTATCAAAAATGTTGAGGGACATGATGATTTGACTAAGCCTTTTTCTCAGCAAGAAATTGACTGTGTTATTAAAGAGATGCCCTCTGGCAGAGCTCCTGGACCAGATGGCTTCAATGGCCTCTTTCTCAAAAAGTGTTGGGAGATTATTAAGGATGATTTTCATCTATTGGTCAAGGAGTTTTCTGAAGGACATCTTGATCTGGAGTGTATCAACAGTTCTCTCATAACTCTGATTCCTAAAAAACTAGCACCTGAGGGATTGAATGACTACATGCCAATTTCTTTGACTAATACATGTTTGAAATTTCTCACTATACTTCTTGCAAACAGACTACAAAAAGTGATTATTTCATGTATCCACAAAAACCATGGGTTTATCAAATCCATGTCTATTCAGGATTGTTTGGCTTGGTGTTTTAAGTACATTCACCAATGTCAAGCATTAAAAGAGACCAATTGTCTTGCTCAAGTTGGATTTTACTAAGGCCTTTGACACTATTGAGCATGATGACATTCTCAGGATTCTCAGATAGAAGGGTTTTAATGATAAATGGATAGCATGGATGCAAGCTATTCTGTCATCTGGTTCATCTTCTGTTCTTCTTAATGGTGTACCTGGACATCATTTTAAATGCAAGAGGGGAGTTAGGCAAGGTGACCCTATGTCACCTCTACTGTTTGTACTTGCTGCTGACCTGCTACAGTCCGTAGTCAATGATATGTTGGAAATATGCCCTAGAGGCAATAATAAAAATGGTTATTATTATATTTCCTTGTTCATGGTAATTGCCTATTATTCATGCTATAATTGAACTGGAAACCGTAATACATGTGTGAATACATAGACCACAACATGTCCCTAGTGAGTCTCTAGTTGACTAGCTCTGTAAGTGCATCTACTGCCACCCCTAGTTTGGTTTTGGAGTATTGACGACAAACATGGTTGAGGGACTAATGTGTTTGTGAGAATTGCAGTATAACACAGGTAGTAGTCCCTCCTTGATTCAGTTTACCCTAAAAATGTATGAAGACATTCAAGATAATGGTGGTACGTGAAGACATTCACACTGAAGACTATGACAGGAGAAGACATTGAGTGAAAACTATGGAGCGCGAAGACTTTGTAGTTTCATTGTTTCTCTTCTTATTTGTTGAGTCATAGGAACCACCGCACTGTCAAGTGGGGTCCAAGGGAACAAAGTCAGAGTGACTGAAGTGATGCTCAACCAAAATCCTATGTCTTCGAGCGAAGACAATGAGAGCAAATCTTATCCAGAGTCGGATAAGTCAGCTTTACTTGTAGCCCAAGTCAATCTGTCGCGTGTGTTTGAAATCTGACCGTTGTGACACGTGTCAGTTCCTTAGTGACCCAGGGTCATTTCGGACAAATCAGGTCGGGTTGCCCAGTGGCTATAAATAGCCCACCCCCTACACCATAAATTGGTGGCTGCTCAGAGTTAGATACAACTTTTGTCGTTTGAGAGCAACCCACCTCCGAAGCCTTTGAGAGAGAGAATACTTGCGAGGACAAAGCCCAAACCACCCAGCGCCGAGAGAGTATTTGGCATCACTAAAGTCTTTCTGTCCGTGTGATCTGAAGACTTGTTACACTTGAGGACTGTGAATCCTCCAGCCGGTTAGGCGTCACGTTCTGAGCATCCAAGAGTCATTGTGCATTGCCGGTGAACGAAGTCTGTGAAGGTTTGGAAGTCTACCTTGAAGACTTACCAGAGTGATTGGGTGAGGATTGTGTGTCCTTAGCTCAAGGGGAATAAGGTGAAGACGCGGTCTTCTGAGTTGAATCTCAGCCTTCGTAACCAGACGTACAGTTGTCACAGCAACTAGAACTGGTCGAACAAATCCTTGTCTTCACAACACACTGGTTCTATCTCTTACTCTCCTTACTTACAGTTTGTCTTTGTGGAGTCATTGCCTGATTGCTCTGCCTGTTTGACTTCACTGTGTGACTACTTGTTCTGATTTGCTTCATACTATCTTCCACCCTGATTCTTACTACCTAGCTGCTAATAGTCTTCGTGCTTTCACTTCATTGAATACTTGACTATGGCTTGTCTGGTGTAGTCTACCTTCCGCTGCATACGAATAGTGTTGTTTCTCCTGTTAATCTTCGAAACTCCCATGTTTTGAAGACTTTCATAAAAATTTCCTATTCACCCCCCCTCGAGTCGATAACTAGTACTTTCAATTGGTATCAGAGCAAGGTACTCCCTTGTTCTGTGTGATTTGTTTTAGCCACCTGGAGTTTTAGCTATGTCGATTGCAGGGATAATGAAGGTCTCCGCTGCATGTCCCGTCTTTGATGGCACTGAATATCCCTACTGGAAGAATTGGATGCGCATGCATCTTGAAGCCATTGATGTCGATCTGTGGTATGTCGTCAAGAATGGCGTTCCCAAGACTGGTGAAGGTGTCACCCCCGCTGATGTGAAGAAGTTCATTCAACTGGACTCTACCGCCAAGAACATCATCTGTGGTCACCTGACCAAAGGGCAGTATGGCCACGTGAGTGCTCTAGAAACGTCGAAGCTAGTCTGGGACTGGCTCTCCTAGGTCAATGGAGGTGTCTCAACACAGCGTGATCAACGAATCAGTACTCTTCGCAACCTCTTCAACTGCTTCAAAAGGCACGACAATGAGAACGTCTAGCTCACGTTTGATCACCTCACTAATATCACCAATGAGCTTCGTGCACTCGGTGCAACTGACATTACGAAGAATGAAATTGTGAAGACACTGCTGAGATCTCTCGACAACTCATTTGACACCTTAGCCCTAATGATACAAGAAGGCCCTGATTTCAAGACACTCGATCCGTCTAACATACTCGAGAGGCTCAACACACATGAGTACCATCTATCTAAGAAACGAGATATCTATGGTCCCAACTACGGCCGAACTCGTGCCTTGAAGGCAAAGGCTGCGGCTTCCTCATCTGGAGAAGAATCTGACTGCAATTCTGATGATCCTGAAGACATTGGAAAGGAGCTTGCTATGCTTGTGAAGAAGTTCCAGAGATTCACCAGGAAGAAAAACTTCAGAAAGTCTTCACGATCCAGCTCAAGGGATGATGAAGCTTCCACCTATGACAACTAGAAAAGAACCTGTCACAAGTGCAAGAAACCTAGCCACTACATCTCTGAATGTCCACACTGGGACAATGAGAAGAAGAAAAAGAAGAACAAAGAATATGATTTTGATGACAAGAAGAAGAAGAAATCCTCAAAGTCTTCTTCCAAATCTTCCTCTAAGTCTTCATCACACAAGAATAGCTCATCAGGCAAAGCACGTGCTTTTGTTGGCAAGGAAATGGATTCAGAGGAGGAGTCTGCTTCTGAGGAGGAAGTGGTGGAGTCTGAGGAGGAGTCTGACTCTCGTATCACAAGTCTAGCTCTAGCTATAGCCTACGTCGCCAAGTCCATCTTCAACACTGAAGACAATGACTCCGTCATCAACACTAATGACAAGAACAACTCGACTCCCACCTACTGCTTAATGACACGTGGTGCCAAGGTAAACTCTCGCGATGCTTACTTTCAAACATCATGTGAAGATGACTCTGATGGTGAATCCAAACCCAGCTACAAAAAACTTGCTAAAATTGCAACTGAACAACAGAAAGCTATGGAACATATTCAAAAACTGTTAGACAAAAGCGATGATCTGTTGGACGCGGAAATGACTAAGACTCAGTCCTTAATTGAAGACATAAAAAATCTTCATGTTAAGTACCAGGATCTTGAAGGTCGTCATGAAACCCTCTCAACTTCTCATGAAAAGCTTTCGTACGATTATCTTCAAAGGAAGCAGGAACTTGAGAAATTGAGATCGGATCATGAAGATCTTCAAAAGGAGAACGAGTCACTTCACGCTCAACAGATCAGTCCCGCTCAGGAAGGATTTGAACCACCATGTTTAAAATGCATTGAGCGTGATAACGCTGTCTCTGTTGCTGGATGTTCTACTGCTCCTGTTGCAATATCTTCAACTGCTGATGTGGTAACTAACCCCTCTGCTGAGGATACCACTACTATTGCTGATGAGAATGCTAGGTTGAAGACACTGATTGAGACAGGGATGTACAAAAGCCTCAAAGGGCATCAGACATTATGTGATGTCCTCAAAAAGCAGATTCTGAACCGAAACCCTAGAAAAGAGGGTATTGGGTTCGAGAGGAAAATGAATGTTGATGGGTCGTACTGGAAGCCTGAGCAGTACCCCAAAACCACATGGGTTGCTGCAAAGGAACCTTCAGTAGATCCATCCACCTTATCTGGTTTCACTTGCGCTAACCCTATTATCATTGATGAATCCTTTGATGCAAACTATAAACTGTTTAAGGATCAGAATGGTGAAGTGTTTGCCAGGTATATTGGGACTAACTGCAGGAATGGATCACCTATGAAGAAGATCTGGGTACCTAAACAGTGTATTGAGAATCTTCCTATGAATGTCATCCTGACACCACCAAGGAAGAAGACAATCCCCAGACCGATGGCTTCATATGGCCCTAAGGCTTCATACAGATACATGACTCACCTGAGTCACCCTAACGCCAATGTTTTGCAGGGAAACCATACTCAGACTTATGAATATGAGCGTGTGTCTTCAAACCGCTATGTTCATAGAACTAAGAACTTTTCTGCTTATTCATATGAGTATCGTTCTTCTCCTGCAAGGCTATTTGCTAGGGCTCCAAAGCCAAAATTCTCAGATGCTGCACTTAGACTCATTGCTTCTAAGCCACCCCTGAAGATGTGGGTGGTTAAGAAGAATTAACTTTCTTTTGCAGAGAAAGGTCTCCAGCCGGAAATCAAAGGCGTCCGATGCTATTGCTGGAGACCTAAAACACATTATGGGACGCAAGATAAAATGCCCAAATGATCTTACTATGAATTTCGTATCTGAATCGCTTGCCAGTCATACTATCAGTCCTAACCTTGATCTAAGCTTTGATAATCCTCTTGTGCGTCAAATATTTATGCTTCACAACTCTCTTGGTGAAGCCTATCCCCCAAACTGCACTGTAGGCCTCGACACCTCGTGCTTCAGAATGGATTATGGACAGTGGATGCACTAATCACATGACTGGCGATCGAAGTCTTCTGATGGATTCAACACTGCGTCCATCAGACAAGAACCACATCACATTTGCTGACACTGGTAAAAGCAAGGTATTGGGCCTAGGTAGAGTTGCAATCTCAAGGGATCAGCACATGGACAAAGTGATGCTTGTTGAATCCCTTGGTTTCAACTTAATGTCTGTCTCAATGCTTTGTGACTTAAACATGATTGTGCTATTTGGAAAATATCGATGCCTTGTACTGATGGAATCTGACAAGTCTCTAGTCTTTGAAGGATATCGAAAAGATGATCTGTATATGGTAGATTTCTCAGCAGGTCCATAGATGGCCGTATGTCTTCTTGCAAAAGCTTCAGAATGCTGGCTTTGGCATCGAAGGCTAGGGCATGCTGGCATGAGGAACTTGCACACTCTCGCGAAGAAGAAGCATGTTGTGGGCATCGAAGGCGTCAAGTTCAAGAAGGATCATTTGTGTGGCGCCTGCGAAGCTGGAAAGATGACAAGAGCCAAGCATCCCTCGAAGACTATCATGACCACGTCTCAACCCTTCGAGCTGCTGCACATGGACTTATTTGGCCCTACTCACTATTCCACTCTCAATGCTACTGCCTGCCTCTATGGCTTCGTCATTGTTGATGATTACTCTCGATACACTTGGGTGCATATAATCCTCTACAAGACTGAAGTGCAGGATGTCTTCAGACGCTTTGCCAACCGTGCCATGACGAACTACGGTGTTAAGATCAAGCACATCAGAAGCGACAACGACACTGAGTTCAAGAACACTGGCCTCGACCTCTACCTGGATACCATGGGTATCACTCATGAGTTCTCTGCTCCTTACACACCTCAGCAGAATGGCATCGCCGAGCGCAAGAACAGAACTCTTATTGAGATGGCTCGAACGATGCTTGATGAGTACAAGACTCCACGAAAGTTCTGGCCTGAAGCCATTGACACTGCATGCCACGTCATCAACCGTGTTTATCTTCACAAGCTTCTGAAGAAAACTTCCTATGAGCTCCTAACTGGTAAGAAGCCAAACGTAAGTTACCTCAGAGTATTTGGTGCTAGGTGCTGGATCAAGGATCCTCATCACACTTCAAAATTTGCACCGAAAGCACATGAAGGTTTTATGCTTGGTTACGGAAAGGATTCGCACTCCTACAGAGTCTTCAACCTCTTTCACTATAAAGTGGTTGAAACTATGGATGTGTGGTTCGATGAGACTAACGGCTCGCAAAGAGAGCACCTGCCAAATGTGCTAGATGAATTATCCCCTAGTGAGTCAATCAAGCAAATGGGAACTGGCGAAATCATACCCTCTGAGAGTCTGTCTGAAGAGGAACTTGTCATTTCTGCACCTGATCAACCTGAAGACAATGCTCAGCCTGAAGACAATTCCCCAAATGATGACAATGATCTGCAAGAGCAAAATCTTCGTCCTGCTCATCCTCGTGTTGCAAATGAAGTACAGATTGAGAAGATGATTGATAGCCTCAATGCACCCGGTCCACTCACTCGTTCAAGAGCCACACAAAGAGCAACACAACTCACCAATTTCTGTGGACACTTTGCATTCGTCTCAATCTCAGAACCCACGAAAGTGACTGAAGCCTTCATGGAACCTGAATGGATTCAAGCCATGCAAGAAGAGCTCCAACAGTTTGAGTTGAACAATGTGTGGGAACTGGTCAAGCGTCCTGATCCTCGGAAGCACAACATCATTGGCACCAAATGGATATATCGCAACAAGCAAGATGAACATGGTCAAGTGGTCAGAAACAAAGCTCGTCTAGTAGCTCAAGGCTACACTCAAGTAGAAGGGATTGACTTTGATGAAACTTTTGCTCCTGTGGCAAGGCTTGAAGCTATTCGCATACTGCTTGCCTATGCAAATCATCACAACATTCTCCTATATCAAATGGATGTGAAGAGTGCTTTTCTCAATGGAAAGATAGAAGAAGAAGTATATGTTGCACAACCTCCTGGCTTTGAAGATCCAAAACATCCTGATATGGTGTACAAGCTCAACAAGGCACTGTATGGCCTCAAACAAGCCCCTCGCGCTTGGTATGATACGCTCAAGGACTTCCTGAAGAGCAAAGGCTTCAAACCTGGTTCACTAGACCCTACTCTCTTCACGAAGACTTATGACGGTGAACTGTTTGTGTGCCAAATATATGTGGATGACATTATCTTCGGCTGCACCAACAAGAAATACAGTGATGAGTTTGGTCATATGATGCAAGAGCAATATCAGATGTCCATGATGGGTGAACTGAAGTTCTTTCTGGGTCTCCAAATCCGTCAGCAACGCAACGACATCTTCATCTCTCAAGAAAAATATCTCAAAGATTGCCTGAAGAAGTTTGGAATGCAAGACTGCAAAGGATACACGACGCCAATGCCAACCAAAAGTCATCTGGGTCCCGACGACAATGGTAAAGAATTCGACCAAAAGGTATACCGCTCCATGATTGGTTCTTTGCTTTATTTATGTGCATCTAGGCCAGATATAATGCTTAGTGTTTGCATGTGTGCCCGATTCCAAGCGGCACCAAAGGAATCGCATCACTTAGCTGTGAAGCGAATACTTCGATATTTGGCTTACACCCCAACACTAGGATTATGGTATCCAAAGGGCTCAGAGTTTGATCTAGTTGGATTCTCAGATGCTGATTATGCTGGTGACAAGGTTGATCACAAGTCCACATCAGGCACATGTCACTTTCTGGGACGATCACTTGTCTGTTGGTCTTCAAAGAAGCAGAACTGTGTATCTCTCTCCACTGCTGAATCCGAATACATTGCTGCTGGATCTTGCTGTGCTCAGCTTCTCTGGATGAAGCAAACTCTCAAGGACTATGGTATACACCTGAAGAATGTGCCTCTCTACTGCGACAATGAGAGTGCCATCAAGATTGCCAACAATCCAGTTCAGCACTCAAAGACAAAGCATATTGAGATTCGTCATCACTTCCTCAGAGATCATGTGATGAAGGAAGACATTGATATCATCCACGTCAAGACAGAAGAGCAGTTGGCTGATATCTTCGCTAAGCCCTTGGATGAGAAAAGGTTTTGCAAGTTGCAGTGTGAGCTAAATATCTTGGAATCCTCAAATGTCATGTGAATGAGACACACATCCTAACACTTATGCATTTTGATGACTTAGATGTGCAATACACGAAGTAACGTATATCTTCAATCAATGAAGACATACATTCCAAGTGTGAATACATTAATGTGGAATTTGACTTCGGAGCGCCACGATAATTGTGCGTCGTGTCTGCGTCTAATACTTCCTATACGGTGGGTAACGCCACCACCAAACTCTTTTTTGAGGTGTTTCTCTTGGCGTTAGGTTTGCATAGTCTTCATAACTGAGTTATCTTTATTTCTGTCTTATATTCGAATTTAACTTCATCTGATTGATTTGGACTTAAATCGGTTGCATACTATTTGTGTTATGTCCTCCACAACATTTCACTTATGACTCCGTGTTGAATCTTTCGATCTAAGTGAATGAGATCGGACCCTAACCTATCTATGCTTCTACCTCAACTCTATCTGTCCAAATCATATGCATTCTATTGAAAACTGTCGATTGTCTTCACTGAACCTTGTCAGCTGAAGCCAATCTGATAAACATTTATGTCAATTTTTAAATGCACTATCTTTATTACCGGATGTCCGAAGAATTTGGAACGACCGCCCCGACAATCCAGGCGTGCGTGGGAACATGGAACAACTACCCAGGAGTTGCATGCAGGCCACGTGTCATTCAAATGTGAATCGCCAGGGGCACCTGCGTAATTACGCTGTGCTGTCCCTTTCCTTATAAATGCACATCCCATCACGGTCAAAACTTTACTTCCACCTCGCCACCTCCCGAAAACCATAGCGCCACCGCTAGCACTCGACGACGCCAGCGATGAAGCGCTTAGTTGCCACGACTTCTCCGACACCGTCCTCATGCCGGCCGCAGACCTCATCTTCTCCACCGCCGCCGTAGCTGTCTCTCGTCACCAAGTTAGGGCACGAGAGATTGAACTGCTTGGCCTCAACCTTCCTTCCATCTAGCAGTTCTTCCTGTGGTAATTAAATTTTTTTCTGTCTTTTTGATCTGATAGATTCATCCCTTCCTACCAAAAGTGGTTTCTAGATCTTCGAACATGAATCTATCTCTTTCTGCATCTCGTATTTTGCCTAGTATATTCACTTATGCTTCTTCACAAGTTAGATTCCTCACTTGTACTTATTCTTGGATTTGTAAAACTCTAGAACCAACTCTCATCATATAAGTGAATGTCTTCGCGATATGAGGTCAATGTCTTCAAACTGATTTATCGTCAAAATCTTCTGAGAATGCATATGACCTCTTCACCTTCCCTCGCACCTTTAATGCTGTCATAGGTACATGTCCGTGGGAGAATCCCTTGGTTCTCATAGTCTGCATTCGTTTGCAGAATTCTTGCAGAGTCACATCAATTCACCTGAAGCAAGTTCTTGTTTGACTAGCCGCAAGAAGCCTTTGCAAGTTCTGAAGCCTTTCAGGTTAAGCTTCATGGCTACTGAGAAACCAGCAAGGAAGGGTGGCAGAAAGCATCGTGGAAACACTTCCAAGGATTTGCCATCAGATTTGCATGAGCTGTACAAAACGGACCCCGAGGAAACCTATACTGGTCGCAAGAATCGCATCCAATGGATCCGAAGATACTGGGCTGAAGAGTGGTTCAAGTACCGATTTGTCACTCAAGAATATGCAGAGAAGAATGCCATCAAGGCACCCTGGGGTGATATTCTGTATAAAAATCTTCAACCCAGAACCCAAGCTGAAGCCATTGAGCAAGGCTTCTATCCTTGCATGGTTCGCGGACCAGAGCCAGAGAATGCTGACCCTTCTTCTCTGCTATGGTGTCGCGAAGACCATCTCTTCAAGCGAAATTACCAGTATGCCAAAGACTCAGCTGTGCAGAACAAGAAGGAATTCGGACTTGACTTCAACCCTGGTCCGTCCTCTCCACGGGAAGATGGCACCCGTGAAGCCAATGAGAACAGGATCGGCCCCTTCTACAACTTTGAAGGCCTCCTCGCACACATAGCTGTACAAGGTGCAAAAGTGGATCATTCTGACGATGCTGCTGACTCTGAAGAGGCTCCAGCTCCTACTCCTAAGCCAAAGAAGCAGAAGAAAGCTAAGGCTTCCAAACCCACTGCTGCACCAAAGGCTTCTCGAGTGAAGCCATTGGCAACTGCCCCTCCTGCTCCAAGCAACACCTCCGAAGATCAATCTCGTGTCTCCAAACGGACCGAGAAGCCTCAGAAGAAAACTGCTCCAAGGACAAGTCAAGCACTGACACCAGCAGCCGTTCTGAGGAACGAATCTGAAGCCATTGATTTGTCTTCAGATGAAGAATTTGGTGAGGATGCCCTTGAGCAGCTGATCAAGAGCAAGCAAGAGGCGGAGATCTTCAATGATCTGCCCCTCTTTGATGTGAACATCTTGCACAATTTCATTGATGAATGGTTCGACAATCAAGATCTCAGCTTTGACGACCTTCAGCTCCCCATTGGCGTCAGCGTTGCTTTCCAAGGCGCCATTGCTCCTGAGCTTGCTCTGGCCCAGCGAATTGTTGAACTGAAACACAAGATTGATTTCGAGAAGGAACAGTTCAAGAAGCATGTGGCCAAGCTGAGTGTGGCTGATGTCCAAAAATTCAAGGTGATGCTGAATGACCTCAAAGAAGCCTTTTGCAAGAAGCGTGAAGAAGCCAAAGGCTCAAGAGAACGCATGAAGATTCTTGCTGCCAAATGTGTTCAGGCTTACAACGAAGCTGAAAAGCGCAAGGCACTTGGGCGTCCTGGTATTGACCCCAAGATGGCTGCCAAGCAAAAGAAGAAGTCTACTGTGGCCCCCACTGAAGCTCCAAGGCGGGAAGAACCTCGCATTGTCTTCCCTGCCAGCATGACAGGCTTGAAGCCTAAGGTCTCCACAGTGGCTTCAGAACAGAAGAAAACCAAGGCAGCTGAAGCCGAAGCCAGGAAGCAGAAAACCAAGCGCACCACTGATGAAGCACCACCCCCCAAGAAAAGAAAAACCAAGAAGAGAGATCGGGCTGCTCCTACAGAGCCCCTTGTTGTTGAACCCCTTGCCTTTATTCCCCCTCCATCCAACAATCAAGAACGTCAGTTGATTGTACATGAGCCTACTTCCACAGAGGCTCCTAAAGAACAAGAAGTGCCAGTCGTTGATCCTATCGCGATTAAAGACAATGGTCCCCAAGACAATGTAGAAGATGATACTGTTCTTCCTCAGATCGAGCGCCCATCGGTATCATCGCCTGTTCAAACGAACAGTGAGCTTATCAGTATTGGTCGTCCTTTGATGCCAATCTCACAAGATGCATCATGGGCTGATCGCCCCCAACAAGCTACCCCACATCAAGACTCACCAAGTACACCCCAACCGTCATCTGTGCCCGTCATCAGCCCCATGTCCAATGATGACAACTACATGGAGACATCACCATCACCAAAGGTGCCGCCCGTATTCCAACGGCTTTGCAAAGGCATGAGGCCATCTGTCTCCATGACCACCATCACAGAAGAGGGCTCCAACTTGTCAAGTTCAGTGGCACGTCAAGTGTTCTCTGAAGACAATCCTTCTGTGACGGTCCCTGTGTCTGAAGCCAATGCTGCTGAAGACCCTCCGGCTGCATCAGCCAGAGCAACACAAGAAGAAGAGCATGTCGCTACTCCCCCTGCAACTCAACAAGAAGTTAATGAAGAGAACCAGTTTATGCCAGAACCTCCAGCTATTCAAGTGGAGGGTGAGAATCCTGAGGCTGCCACAACTGACATTCCTGAAGCCAATGACGTTGTCATGGCCGAAGCCAATGTGGAGCCTACAGTGGGCAATGTACCAGTGGCCAATGAAGCCAATGAAGCAACTGAAGTCAATGCCACACCTGACATAAATCTGCAGCCTGAAGTCAATGCCACTGCTCCTGTTCCGCCTCCAAGGCCACATACCATCGAGCAAGCATACAACTATGGCCAACTTGTCACTGTCAGATGGCCAATTCTGATTCCTCCGCCTGCTGCTGGTCCTCAATTTGATTACCATGTCGAGCACAGGCCTCAGGTTCAGAAGCCAAAGCCAAGACTGCCCAGATTTCCAGGTACTGCCACTTCACCAGGATCTTTCAATGTCAACGGCTTCATTGCACACAACACCTTCTTCGATAGCGACAAGAACCCCTACACCAGGCCCAAGATTTCATCTGATCGGTTCTGGAGTTATCAGCAGCGCAGCTATTATTCATGCATTCTGTACAACCAAGGCCGCATATTTCCGCATATGCGCCTTAATACTGAAGCCATAGCTGGTCTGCCCTGCTTAGAAGAAGCTCTAGATTGCTTCAAAGAGTCTGGCTTGCTACATTTCGTCACTGATAAGGAGCACTGGAATGAGGAGTTGCTGCTTCAATTCTACATCATGCTTCATATTAGAGGCTACAATAGGGATCCTAAGACTTGGGTCCTTGAGTGGATGACAGGAAATGTACATCATGAAGCCAAAGCATTTGATGTCATTGAGCTTACTGGCCTGCCCACTCCAGGTGATCTCTATGAACCTGGTTGTCAGCTTCACACTGCAGCTGTAGAAAGCATCTTTCACAAGCCAGAACCCGACATGAGCCAGATGCTCAGTATGATGAAGCCATTGCCTCAAGATGCTGAATATCCTACAGAGTTCTTTGTTGAAGACCTTGAGTATCTGCCACGCACCATCTATCACATCATAAGGCGAACTCTCTGGCCCATCAAAGGACATTCTCCAAAGGCTAAGCTGGAAGGTGCAATGAAGACATTGGTCTTCCATATTCTTCATGGCAAAAGCTTCAATGCACAAGATTTCTTCATCCGCCAACTTGCTGCATCAGGATCTGACATTTTTGGCTTGAAGTTCTATGCTCCATGGATCATGCGTCTGATCAAGCTTCACACTGCTTTCAACTATCAGCCATCTGCACGCAACCACATTGTCTTCTTGCCCGATGTCGATATGTCTGTTGAAGCCATCTATCCAGAGCCTGACAAGGAACCACTTTATCTTCATAATGTTGATCGTCAAAGCTTCACTCAGCCCATTGAAGGTGTGCTGGCTGCCACTTGCTGGTACTACACGTGCACCTCACCGTGCCCAAACCGAAGCCACTGACAGCACAATTGCTCAACGGCCTCGAAAGCGATCTCATGTTCCCAATGACCGAGAGCTTCTCGTTGGCCCGCATCAAAAGTAGGGTAGGCATCATGATTGGCTCAAGCGCCAGATGCAGAGCATCATGACTGACGTCAATCGCATTCTCAACCTTGAGACCAAGAATGCCTTTGTCGCACATGAAACCTGTCGACACACATGGAAAGGGTTGACGCTTATGTGTGCTGAGGAAGATCTTCAGGATGATGGCTTCTCAGAACGATTCAAGTTTGATTCCCTCCACCCAGAAATGATGTTCTGCAGCGCACTCCATCTCTTGAAGACTCAGAGTACTCCTCTTCTGCTGCAACCGTGAATGCTCGTGTGATCGATGATCAAGATGATGCTACTTCGCCACCTCCAACGCGTATCGACACTGCTCCAAGTTCGTCTGCACCGCCAAACCTCGACACCAACCCTGCATCTCCTACTCCTTCTAGGAACGAGTAGAGGCTCACTGTCTTCAACCCTTTTTGGTCCTTACTGACAAAAGGGGGAGAAGCTATGAGTTGATAGTCTTCAAGCGGGTTCATATGGGCGGTTGCATTATATTTTGCCTTGTGTTTACGACTCTTACTTCTGATACATTTGGTTCTCTAAGTTGTAACACTTAAACTCGATGGTCGTCTGCTACTTATTTGCTATTTTGTGGTGCGATGATAACTTCCGCACTTAAATCATTTTGCAGACGTCCATTTTTCATTATGCATGTCATTATCTTTGTTACATCGAATCATGCATGATGATTTGTCTTCATAAGTTGAAGAGGATCTCCACAAGTAGAACCTGCCATGTGCATTTGCATTCCAAAAGCAAATTATTTATATGCACATCTTCAGGGGGAGCCTTTTGCTACTTACGAAGACAATACCTCATCCTTTACAATTTCACATATTTATATCCCCGTTGAAAATTTCAACCGGTTTGTCATCAATCACCAAAAAGGGGGAGATTGTAAGTGTATCTAGTGCCACCCCTAGTTTGGTTTTGGAGTATTGACGACAAACGTGGTTGAGGGACTAATGTGTTTGTGAGAATTGCAGTATAACACAGGTAGTAGTCCCTCCTTGATTCGGTTTACCTACCGGAGATGACCCCTAAAAATGTATGAAGACATTGAAGATAATGGTGGTACGTGAAGACATTCACACTGAAGACTATGACAGGAGAAGACATTGAGTGAAGACTATGGAGCGCGAAGACTTAGTAGTTTCGTTGTTTCTTTTCTTCTTTGTTGAGTCATAGGAACCACCGCACTGTTAAGTGGGGTCCAAGTGAACAAAGTCAGAGTGACTGAAGTGATGCTCAACCAAAATCCTATGTCTTCGAGCGAAGACAATGAGAGCAAATCTTATCCAGAGTCGGATAAGTCAGCTTTACTTGTAGCCCAAGTCAAGCTGTCGCGTGTGTTTGAAATCTGACCGTTGTGACACGTGTCAGTTCCTTAGTGACCCAGGGTCATTTCGGACAAATCAGGTCGGGTTTCCCAGTGGCTATAAATAGCCCACCCCCTACACCATAAATTGGTGGCTGCTCAGAGTTAGATACGGCTTTTGTCGTTTGAGAGCAACCCACCTCCGAAGCCTTTGAGAGAGAGAATCCTTGCGAGGACAAAGCCCAAACCACCCAGAGCCCAGAGAGTGTTTGGCATCACTGAAGTCTTTCTGTCCGCGTGATCCGAAGACTTGTTATACTTGAGGACTATGAATCCTCCAGCCGGTTAGGCGTCACGTTCTGAGCATCCAAGAGTCATTGTGGATTGCCGGTGAACGAAGTCTGTGAAGGTTTGGAAGTCTAAATTGAAGACTTACCAGAGTGATGGGGCGAGGACTATGTGTCCTTAGCTCAAGGGGAATAAGAGGAAGACGCGGTCTTCTGAGTTGAATCTCAGCCTCCCTAACCAGACGTACAGTTGTCACAGCAACTGGAACTGGTCGAACAAATCCTTGTCTTCACAACACACTGGTTCTATCTCTTACTCTCCTTGCTTACAATATGTCTTTGTGAAGTCATTGCCTAATTGCTCTGCCTATTTGACTTCACTATGTGACTACTTGTTCTGATTGGCTTCATACTATCTTCCATGTTTTGAAGACTTTCATCTTGTCTGGTGTAGTCTACCTTTCGATGTAGTCTGGTGTAGTCTACCTTCCGATGCATCCAAGACTTTCATACTATCTTCATACTATTGTCTGGTGTAGTCTACCTTCCGATGCATACGAATAGTGTTGTTTCTCCTGTTAATCTTTGAAACTCCCATGTTTTGAAGACTTTCATAAAATCGCCTATTCACCCCCCCTCTAGTCGATAACTAGCACTTTCAAGCTCGTTGATCAATAGATGGTTATGGTTTCCTGACCATGGACATTGGATGTCATTGATAACGAGATCACATCATTAGGAGAATGATGTGATGGACAAGACCCAATATTAACCATATATAGCACAAGATCGTGTAGTTCGTTTGCAACTCCCGCATATATAGCACAAGCTTTTCTAATGTCAAGTATCATTTCCTTAGACCATGAGATTGTGAAAATCCCGGATACCGTAGGAATGCTTAGGGTGTACCAAACGTCACAACGTAACTGGGCGGCTATAAAGGTGCACTATAGATATCTCCAAAGTGTCTGTTGGGTTGGCACGAATCGAGACTAGGATTTGTCACTCCGTATGACGGAGAGGTATCTCTGGGCCCACTCGGTAATGCATCATCATAATGAACTCAATGTGACTAATGAGTTAGCCACGGGATCATGCGTTACGGAACAAGTAAAGAGACTTGCCGGTAACGAGATTGAACAAGGTATAGGGATACTGACGATCGAATCTCGGGCAAGTAACATACCAATGAACAAAGGGAATTGTATACGGGGTTGATTGAATCCTCGACATCGTGGTTCATCCGATGAGATCATCGTGGAACACATGGGAGCCAAAATGGGTATCCAGATCCTGCTGTTGGTTATTGACCGGAGAACGTCTCGGTCATGTCTGGATGGTTCCCGAACTCGTACTGTCTACACACTTAAGGTTCGGTGACGCTAGAGTTGTAATGGGAATAGTATGTGGTTACCGAAGGTTGTTCGGAGTCCCAGATGAGATCCCGGACGTCACGAGGAACTACGGAATGGTCTATAGGTGAAGATCGGTATATTGGACGAAGGGTATTGGAGTCCGGAATTTTTCCGGGGGTACCGGGTGACGACAAGCATTGGGGGGCCTTATGGGCCAAGGGGAGGGGCATATCAGCCCACTAAGGGGCTGAGCGCCCCTCCCACCCCATCTCATGTAACTTGGACAGGTGGGGGCGCCTCCCCTAGGGCAGCCACCCCTCCCGGCTTGGGGTGCATGTTTCCTAGGGGTGGGGGCGCCCAAACCCATCTAGGGTTTCCCTGTGGCCGCCACCCCTTCCCTAGGGAAACCCTAGGGCGCCTCCACCTTCCCGCTTCCCCCTATATATAGTGAGGGAGAGAGAGGACAGCCGCACCCCTTCCCTTGGCGCAGCCCCTCCCACCTCATACATCTCCTCCTCCTCCGTAGTGCTTGGTAAAAGCCCTGCTGGAGAACCATGAGCACCAGCACCACCACGTCGTCGTGCTGTCAGAGTCTCCCTCAATGTCTCCTCTCCCCTTGCTGGATCAAGAAGCAGGAGACGTCCCCGGGCTGTACATGTGTTGAACGTGGAGGCGCCGTCCGTTCGGCGCTAGATCGGATCTTCCGCGATTTGAATCACCGCGAGTACGACTCCATCAACCGCGTTCTTGTAAGCTTCCGCTTAGCGATCTTCAAAGGTATGAAGATGCACTCCCTCTCTCTGTCGTTGCTAGAATCTCCTAGATTAATGTTGGTGATACATAGGAAAATTTTGAATTATTGCTATGTTCCCCAACAGTGGTATCAGAGCTAGGTCTATGTGTAGATTCTATGCACGAGTAGAACACAAGTAGTTATGGGCGATGATTTGTTCAATTTGCTTACCATTACTAGTCTTATCTTGATTCGGTGGCATTGTGGGATGAAGCGGCCCAGACCAACCTTACACGTACGCTTACATGAGATGGGTTCCATCGACTGACATGCACTTGTTGCATAAGGTGGCTAACGGGTGTCTGTCTCTCTCACTTTAGTCGGATCTGATTCGATGAAGAGGGTCCTTGAGGGAGTCCCGGATTAGGGGGTGTCCGGATGGCCGGACTATAACCTTTGGCCGGACTCCTGGACTATGAAGATACAAGATTGAAGACTTCATCCCGTGTCCGGATGGGACTTTCCTTGGCGTGGAAGGCAAGCTTGGCAATACGGATATGTAGATCTACTCCCATTGTAACCGACTCTGTGTAACCCTAGCCCTCTCCGGTGTCTATATAAACCGGAGGGTTTTAGTCTGTAGGACGAAGAACAATCATACCATAGGCTAGCTTCTAGGGTTTAGCCTCTCTGATCTCGTGGTAGATCTACTCTTGTACTACCCATATCATCAATATCAATCAAGCAGGAGTAGGGTTTTACCTCCATCGAGAGGGCCAAAACCTGGGTAAAAACATCGTGTCCCTTGTCTCCTGTTACCATCCGCCTAGACGCACAGTTCGGGACCCCCTACCCGAGATCCACCGGTTTTGACACCAACATTGGTGCTTTCATTGAGAGTTCCGCTGTGCCGTCGCCATCAGGAAGGATGCCTCATCCCGTCTTTAAAGACGGCACTGTTGCTAAAGGAGCTTCGGCTATCGGCCAAACTCTCTGGCTAGGCCATTTTCTTATGACCGCCTGTTCGGCCGCCGCGCCGATGATGACTTCTCGGGTCATCGAAAGCAATCTCCACGTCAACTCGGAACTCGCTGAGCAGCGAGATCCGATGGAGCTCTCTTCCTTAAACGAGCTCTTGGATCGCATCGCCGCCCTGGGAGTCGCTACAGGCTACGATCAGATTGGGCTTAAACCCGATCTGAGAGAGATTAACTCTCCCCAGGTCACCCACCACGTTGCAGTGGTGGAGGAACAATGCGGCAAGCCTTCATCTATCTTAAGGACTAGTTATGTCAGGATTCCCGATCCCTCCATGCCGGATACCCGCGGAGGGGAGGACGTCACTCAAGCCCTGAACCTAAAGTCAGGCAGCGGGCTAGATTCATTGGACGATATCCAAGAACCCAAGCTTCCGAATTCGGAAACTCCTTGGCCCCTGAGTCTCAGATTGGGCAAGGTTCCGGATTTAATTCCACCCGCCCACCCAAATATAAGGGATTTATCCCAAATTTGGCAAGAGCACGCAGAAATAGTACACCATTACTGGGCCAGATTCCTCCTGGTTATTACAGGATAGAGGACTGCCGCAAGGAGGATGCAATTTCATTCTTCTGCAATAATTGCATGGACAAGGGAATCCTCAACGCCATAAGTCACCGTGAAATTACACGCTTCGCTGACTTGGCATCCATAGTACAAAAGTACTGTGCGATGGAAAGCGCATGGAAAACCGAAATAAAATTTTGGGACAATCCGGCCCTGAATACAACCCCAGTCCGAAATAAAACGGTGCATTATCGCCAGGCACCTGGGTTAAACACCAAAAAGCAAAAACCCTCTATAGGGCATGGAACCGTACTGGAGGGATGGCTCAATGGACCCTGTAAAATTCATAGTACAGAGGGCGCCACACCAACTCATAGCCTTAGAGCATGTTGGATACTCCGGCAGGTGGCCAGAAGTGGCGAGGAGCTTCTAACTCCAGAATTCACAGAGCACCACCCCAGGGATACCAGTACGATATTAACAGTCTTCGAGACTTTCGCATCAAATAATATGCGGAAACGAACACTCCGCATCCTTGCCGAAGTCTACCAAGTAGCAACAATAAACCCATTGAGTGACACGACTATTACCTTTAATGCCAGTGATGAACCTAAATTCCGAACAGCCCGAGCACTAGCCGCATTGGTCCTCAGTCCAATAGTGGACGGCTTTCGACTTACCAAGGTACTCATGGACGGTGGCAGCGGATTGAACCTCATTTATGAGGAAACCCTTTGAAAAATGGAAATAGACTGGAGCCGCATTGAGCGAAGCAACAAAACCTTTAGAGGAATAATCCCATGTTGGGAAGCATGTTATACAGGAAAAATCACACTGGATGTCGTGTTCAGCACGCCGGATAATTACAGGTCCGAGGAGGTCACGTTTCAAGTGCCCCGTTCAGCAGCGGATACCACGCTCTATTAGGGCGAGAGGCATTCACAATTTTTCAAGCTATACCCCATTACGGGTACATGAAGCTCAAAATGCCCGGACCCAACGGAATCATCACTCTTGCTAGTGACCCGGACATAGCACTCCACGCCGAAAACAAGACAGCCGTACTGGTCCTTGAGGCACTATCCGAAGCCCTAGCGGCCGAATAACTGACTGTGCTGCGCTCCACGGTGAACAGGGACGATGTGATACTCGATAAAAGATCCAAGTCCAGCTCCTTTAAATCGGCAGACGAAATAGTCAAATTCCAAGTCCATCCAACAAACCCTACAAAAACGGCCTCCATCGGGGCGCAATTAAACCCTGATGTAGACGCCGCACTACGAGAATTCCTATGCGAAAATTGGGACATTTTTTCCTGGCACCCTTCAGACATGCCAGGAATCCCACGCAGGCTGGCCGAGCACAGCCTAAACATCCTAAAAGGATTCAAGCCTGTCAAGCAGGCTCTTCGGCGTTTCTCCGGACCCAAGAGACAAGCCATGGGAGAGAAGCTAGCCAAACTACTGGAGGCCGGATTCATCAGAGACATAAAACATCCGGACTGGCTAGCAAACCTGGTGATGGTACCAAAAAAGGACAAATCCTGGCGCCTATGCGTCGATTTCAAGGACCTCAACAAGGCTTGCCCAAAGGATCCCTTCCCCCTCCCCCGCATCGATCAAATTATCGACGCCATCGCAAGACACGATTCATTGTGTTTCCTCGACGCATACTCCGGCTACCATCAAATTAAGATGGCAGAGCCAGACCAAGCCGCAACGGCATTCATCACCCCATACGGCCCATTCTGCTTCAACACAGTGCCCTTAGGGCTCAAAAACGCTGGCGCAACATATCAGCGCATGATTCAGACATGTCTGGCAAACCAGATCGGCAAAATAGTGGAGGCATACGTAGATGACGTCGTCATCAAAACCAAGCATGTCGAAACTCTAGTAGACAACTTGAGGCTCACATTCGATAACCTCCGGACATATGACATCAAGCTTAACCCGGAAAAATGCATTTTCGGTGTACCAGCTGGAAAGCTCTTAGGCTTCAATGTATCCGGTAGAGGAATTGAAGCAAACCCAACCAAGATCCGAGCTCTGTCACAATTGGATATTCCAAAAGACCTCAAACAAATACAAAAATTGACTGGATGCGTGGCAGCTCTAAGACGCTTTATCTTCCGCTTGGGAGGAAAGGCATTACCCCTTTATCGCCTCCTCCGGCGCACCGAACACTTCGAGTGGACGAATGCCGCCACGACCGGACTCGAAGAAATAAAAGCCATATTAGCAACAAACCCGGTCCTGGCCGCGCCTAACATCGGCGAACCAATGCTATTATACATTGCGGAAACTCATCAAGTTGTAAGCGTAGTGCTCGTCGTCGAACGAGAAACGGACGGACACAAATTCCCCCTTCAAAAACCAGTTTACTACGTGTCCACTGTCCTCACTCCATGCAAGTCACGGTACCCGCATTATCAAAAGATAGCGTACGTTGTGTTTATGGCATCTCGGAAGCTGCAACACTACTTTCAAGAGTGTTCCATAATAGTAGCCTCCGAAGTACCTCTTAACGAAATTATAAACAACCGCGATGCAACTGGCCGGATTGCCAAATGGGCCATTGAGCTCCTCCCGTTCGACATAACCTACAAGCCACGGCGAGCTATCAAGTCGCAAGTTTTGGCCGACTTCGCTGCCGAATGGACTGAAGCTGAACTCCCTAAAGAGTACGGCACATATTCCAATTGGGTCATGCACTTCGACGGCTCCAAAATGTTAGATGGTCTGGGGGCTGGCATTGTTTTGATGTCCCCAACAGGAGATACAATTCAATACATACTCCAGATAATGTATACAGACTCCAATAACGCAGCCAAATACGAGGCCCTTCTACACGGTCTCCGGATGGCAGTCTCCATGGGCATTCAACGGCTAGAGGTGCGTGGGGATTCGAACCTCGCGATATCCCAAATAAATGGAGACTTTGATGCCAAGGATCCAAAAATGGCAGCTTATCGCAACGCCGTCCTAAAAATGTCAGGTCGGTTTGAAAGGCTCGAATTTCACCATATAGCCCGGGAAAACAATCAGGCAGCAGACGTCTTGGCACGCATCAGCGCAAAGCGGATGCAGTCCCCCCCCCCCAACATTTTCTTGGAAAGGCTATTCAAGCCATCTGTATCATGGGAAGGGGAATCCGGAAATAACAGCCCGGATCCAACTGCACTGCCCGACACCGAACATTCTGACACAGCGGGAGGCTCGGCCAACAAAGTAACATCCTCAGCCCACGAAATAATGGCAGTCATTGCCCCGTGGACCAAACCATTCCTAGCCTACCTGACCAGGGAGGAACTTCCAGAGGACCAAAACGAGGCACACTGCATAGTGCGGCGATCTAAAGCCTATAAAGTCCATGAGGGAGAGCTTTATAAGAAAAGCACCACCGGAGTCCTTCAAAGGTGTATCTCCGAAGAGCAAGGGCGAAATCTCCTGGCTGAAATTCATGTCGGACTCAGCGGGCACCACGCCGCAGCCCGGGCCCTTGTAAGCAAGGCCTTCCATACAGGATTTTATTGGCCGACGGCCCGGGCAGATGCTCAGGACTTAGTCCAACAATGCGTCGGTTGCCAACTCTTTGCTAACCAAAGCCATATGCCACCCACCGCCCTCCAAACTATACCCATCACCTGGCCCTTTGCGGTCTGGGGGCTTGACATGGTTGGACCCCTTAAAGGAGGAACCCACAAGCAAAAATACTTACTGGTCATGGTGGACAAATTCACCAAATGGATAGAGGCCAAGCCTGTTAAGACGGCCAAATCCGGACCAGTGATAGACTTCATATCAGGGGTCGTACACTGTTACAGCGTCCCCCACAACATCATCACTGATAACGGCACGAACTTTACGGCCGACGAGGTCAAACTCTGGTGCAAAAACATGGGCATCAAGCTCGACTACGCTTCAGTGTATCACCCACAAACTAACAGTCAAGTCGAGCGAGAAAATGGTCTAATCATGAGCGGCATCAAACCCAGGTTAGTGCGATCCCTCAAGGAATCCAATACGCACTGGGTAGAGGAGCTCGACTCTGTACTCTGGGGGCTGCGGACCACGCCGAATCGTACCACCGGATTCACACCATTTTTTATGGTATACGGCGCAGAGGTAGTTCTGCCCTGCGACATAATTCATGACTCACCTCGCGTGCGCATGTATGAAGAAAGAGAAGCCGAACTCGATCGGCAGGACAGTTTGGACGCCTTGGAGGAGGAGCGTAACATGGCAAAAGCCTGTTCCGCATTCTATGAACAGCAAGCTCGAAGATATCAAAGCAGGGAAGTACGGGCCAAAACTTACAATGTTGGCGAGTTAGTTCTACGCCTGCCGGACAAGAAAAAGGACAAGCTCAAGCCCAAATGGGAAGGTCCCTTCATCATTGACCAAGTCCTGACTGGTGGAGCGTACCGTCTGCGAGATGCATCGGATAACCGACTCGAGCCGAACCCATGGAACGCAGCCCGTCTACGAAGATTCTACGCCTAGCGCCGGACTCTGTGTTTGTCTCCTTCCTCTGTCTATTTTTTTACACATTAGCTGCCTTATATTTCTCTCCTTCTCCCTCCTTTTCTCCTACAGCCTTTAAGGGCTCGTTTGCGCCTTGTTCGCACTCAATTGACGCGCTATCCGCGCTCACTATACCTGGGGGCTTCTTTAACAGAAGCTTGTTTATACAGGCCTCATGCCCAACACATGTGTCACACTTCCTCATGTACCTTTTATTCACCATTATATGCATCGATATGACTTAAGTTTTGGCCAAGCTGGGTTGCCTGGCTCCTGTGCTTACCCCTACATTCCCAATTGTTCGGCTAGGCGGTAAAGGGAGCACCTCTGCGATTGTTACTGCCGGGTCAGCCGGATGTGTACCTCAGACTGGGTGAAGCCGAAAGCTAGTGTTCTTAAGGGAATATTCGGTCGGTGAACTAAAGATGATTTCCCACTCTTTTGTTTATCCACCCCCAGATGCTTTTCTGCTTTTTTTCGCAGTCCGGACATGCACTTTAGGGCATGCCTCCCAGGGAAAGGAACCCCTAACGGAACTATTCTCCCTGGAAGATGTTTCTTACTAACCATGTAATATAACATAACTAGTTGGGCACTTGTCTGTTCAAGCACTAATGACCCCTACGCCTGGTCTCCATGCATGCCCTGGTTCTTACATAACCGAGAGGGTATTCGGACACACTCCGGACTATCGGGTCCCGAGGTTGAAGCAAAAAGATCCGCCATGACAAACGATCTACAATCTGGCTAGAAGGCATTTTACATGTCATCTTAAATTACATAGTCAATTTGACTGGGTATATTCATCTTCAATACCATCCAACAGGCTGTCTAGTTTACAGTCCTGTTGGGAATATTTGGCGGCCAACTCTACCTGGCCGTACACTAAACTGACAGGGATCTCCTTCCTATCGGGCCCTACAGGTCCGACCTCGGCCATGTGGTTTGGGTCAGTCTTCGTGCACCGCGTCTTCACCATGGCCCAGGCCTCCCTGGCGCCTTGACGGCAGGCCGATATCTTCCATAATTGGAAGCGCCGCCGCGCTCCCTTTAGCTTCTCCGCAAGTTCTCTGAGGCCTTCGGGCAGGGAGACGGATGGCCACAAGGCCTGGGCGACGCCTTGCATCACCTGTCGAACTCGTTCGTGCAGTTGTGAGAGTTCGGGAAGAAGGTCACCCATAGAACCGGGCATTTCCTCCGTAGGTCGACCTGTCAGCATACCTACAGACATAACTCTGTCAAACCGACTTCCTCGCCAAACTCTTTTTTTGAAGTTCGTTCAAGCACTTACTAAAAATGTTGCGTCGAAGCCGCCGATTCTCCTTCACGAAGTCCGACAGCTGAGCAGGAACATCCTTTAGTTCCTCTCCCAACTGGGTGTTGGCATCTTGGAGATTATTCTTCTCTTGCCTCACCCTCGTAAGCACGCTCTCGCCGGCCTTTAACCGGCGCAAGAGTTGTTGCTTGTCCGGATGCACTCCGACGCCATCTTCAATGTTCTTGTCAGATTTGCACACATGCCGCACTTCACAAACATACTTATCCTTTGAAGCATATATTACCAGAGGGGGTCTCCTTGGCCTCCCCTGCCGCGGCTAGTGTGGCCTCAAGTTGGGCTTTGCACTCTTCCAGCTCCTGGGACAGTTGGGTATTCTTTTCTGTAAGATCCTGCATAACAAATGATCCTTAAATCAGTTATTCTAACTGTTTCAAGTCTCGGGGGCTGCTGACATATATAACCATCAAATTTTCTCACCCGTATGTTTTTTACATACTACTCTGTGGCCCTGGCTAGACCATTTTGAGCGGCATGGAGGTACGCATCTCCCATATTGATGGCATCCAACGCCTCTTGGGAGAAACAAGTGACACGAAGAATTGACCGGCGACGCCTGTGGTTCATGGCACTCTCCACCTCGGAATTGGTGGCAGACAGTCCGTCTGCATCCTCTATCGGAGGAGCGTTCGGTGCGCGCCTCGTGTTCGCCTCCGCTTCCGGACCCGGCCATGGAGCCTGGCCGGTGGAGGCGCGATTGGCAATCTCTCCAGATATAGTCCAGCGAGCACTCTTTTTCCGGAAAAAAGCATGAGCATTAGTATGCCTTGAGGGAATAAAGCCTGGGAATAAAATGGTGCACCGTACCGTTGCGCCGGCGTCTCAATCCGAACCGCACTTCTTTTCAGCCTGCTGGGCCTTGATGCCACTTGTTGGCTAGCCGCCACAGGCTCGGCCCTCCGCCTCAAGGACTTCCCCTGCAAAAACGCCATTGGTATACGGTGATAAAAAATAAGCACGGGTGGATCATCTTAAAAGTACTGGGACTTCGGTATCGGTTACTTGTGAGGCTGGAAGTAGTCCGGGATAGTCAGCCGTAATGTCCACTAAGGTGCTGTCCTTGCTCAATTGATGAAACACCCCATCGATCAGCTCCACACATAAGTCCGGGTCCTCTTGGGAGTCTGGATCGAAGGACCGTTCCGGGTCCTCGGGTTGTGGAGGAGGGCTGTTTATCTCCTTTATAGCCTGGCGTAGCTCCTGCGTTGAAATTGCTAGACTAAATACTTAACTGTGGGAATATGAAACGGATGGGCAAGTGAAAGTATTCGCTTACCCAGCTTGGAGGATTGTACATAGAAAATCCGCCCCGTGGTTTGACGTGGAGGAATTCCTCCTCTTCTCCCTTGTACAAAGCGGACAAGATCTTTATTAGAGCGGCAGCTGATTCCGGCCCCTTACAGCTGCACCGGGTAGCGTCGTCCTCCCCGTTGAAATCCCACATGGAGTGGCCTCCATACTGAAGCGGCTGCACCCCCCGCATAATGCATGTGGCCATGACCTCGATCATGGTCAGACCGGAATGAGCTAACAACCTTATCCGGCTCATCAGGTAAAGGATGCCCCTGTCATTTTCCTTCTGAGGGCTCCGTGGACGCCAGCTTAGGCGCTTCTTCAAAGGAGCATTATCAAACTCAGAGAGGCCGATCCATACAGGGTTTGGCAGGGGGACGTCTTCAATATAAAACCATTCTGAAGGCCAGTCTTCGGATGCCTTCTTTGGGGTTCCGGATAGATATCCGGTCCCGGCGATGCGCCATAGTTCGGCTCCGCCCACTTGATATATCGACCCCTCCTGAGAACGGGGCACGAGGCAGAACAGCTTCTTTCACAATGCAAAATGAGCCTCGATACCCAGAAACAGCTCGCAAAGGGCTACGAAGCCCGCAATATGCAATATGGAGGCAGGCGTAAGGCTGTGCAACCGGAGGCCGTAGAACTCCAGGAGCCCCTGGAGAAACAGATGAATTGGAAATCCGAGCCCTCTTATCAAACAAGGGACAAGGCATACCCGCTCTCCTTTGGAGGGATTGGGGATGCTCTCCGCTTGCTCTCCACCATTATAGGTGGCGAGCCCGGCTCGAACCGGGACCATGCAGGCCGGGGGGACTAACCCCTTGGCTTGGAGCGCCACTAGCTCGCTGTGCGGGATGGAGCATCTTTCCAAATCTCCAGGTTGAGGACTGGGGGCGAGGAGGAGTTGCGTCGAGCGGCCATGATGGAATGGATCTCTTTCGAATGCGCTCCGATGAAAGCTCGCGAAGGGAAGATGGTGTGATTCAGATCTAAATCCCTGTCTCTTTTATAGGCAACTCATTTGCGCAGCTAGGGGGGTAAATGAAAAGACACCCTAGCTTTTCGCATTCGTTTGACACATGGAAGATGGCCATTATTGGGTACAGAAGCCAAGGAGCGCAACATGCACCAGAAGCCGGACACTATTCAACAGGTATATGGAGTTTGGATAAGAACCCACCTTGCAATGCCGAAGACAAATTTGCGCACCAGACTCATCGTCACTGAAGCCTAATTCGGGGGCTACTGAGGGAGTCCCAGATTAGGGGGTGTCCGGATGGCCGGACTATAACCTTTGGCCGGACTCCTGGACTATGCAGATACAAGATTGAAGACTTCATCCCGTGTCCGGATGGGACTTTCCTTGGCGTGGAAGGCAAGCTTGGCGATACGGATATGTAGATCTCCTCCCATTGTAACCGACTCTGTGTAACCCTAGCCCTCTCCGGTGTCTATATAAACCGGAGGGTTTTAGTCCGTAGGACGAAGAACAATCATACCATAGGCTAGCTTCTAGGGTTTAGCCTCTCTGATCTCGTGGTAGATCTACTCTTGTACTACCAATATCATCAATATCAATCAAGCAGGAGTAGGGTTTTACCTCCATCGAGAGGGGCCGAACTTGGGTAAAAACATCATGTCCCTTGTCTCCTATTACCATCCGCCTAGACGCACAGTTCGGGACCCCCTACTCGAGATCCGCCGGTTTTGACACCGACAGTCCTTATGAAGGGTAAATAGCAATTGGCATATCACCGTTGTGGCTTTTGCGTAGGTAAGAAATGTTCTTGCTAGAAACCAATAGCAGCCACGTAAAACGTTCAAACAACAATTAGAGGACGTCTAACTTGTTTTTGCAGGGTATGCTATGCGATGTGATATGGACAAAAGGATGTGATGAATTATATACATGATGTATGAGATTGATCATGTTCTTGTAATAGGAATCACGACTTGCATGTCGATGAGTATGACAACCGGCAGGAGCCATAGGAGTTGTCTTAATTTATTGTATGACCCACGTGTCATTGAAAATGCCATGTAATTACTTTACTTTATTGCTACCCGTTAGCCATAGTAGTAGAAGTAATAGTTGGTGAGACAACTTCATGAAGACACGATGATGGAGATCATGGTGTCATGCCGGTGACGAGGGTGATGATACCGCGCCTCAAAGATGGAGATCAAAGGCGCAAGATGATATTGGCCATATCATGTCACTTTATGATTTGCATGTGAGGTTTGTCATGTTTACATCTTATTTCCTTAGAACGACGGTAGCATAAATAAGATGATCCCTCATTAAAATTTCAAGAAAGTGTTCCCCCTAACTGTGCACTATTGCAAAAGTTCGTTGTTTCGAAGCACCACGTGATGATCGGGTGTGATAGATTCTAACGTTCGCATACAACAGGTGTAAGCCAGATTTACACATGCAAAACACTTAGGTTGACTTGACGAGCCTAGCATGTACAGACATGGCCTCGGAACACAAGAGACCGAAAGGTCGAACATGAGTCGTATAGTAGATACAATCAACATGAAGATGATGACTAGTCCGTCTCATGTGATGATCGGACACGGCCTAGTTGACTCGGATCATGTATCGCTTAGATGAATAGAGGGATGTCTATGTAAGTGGGAGTTCATTAAATAATTTCATTAGATGAACTTAATTATCAGGAACATAGTCAAAAGGACTTTGCAAATTATGTCGTAGCTTGCATTTTAGTTATACTGTTTTAGATATGTTCCTAGAGAAAATTTAGTTTAAAGTTGATAGTAGCAATTATGCGGACTGGGTCCATAAACTGAGGATTGTCCTCATTGCTGCGCAGAAGGCTTATGTCCTTAATGCACCGCTCGGTGTGCTGAACCTTGAGCGTCATTTGTGGATGTTGTGGACATCTGACATACACGTTTTGATGACTACGTGATAGTTCAGTGTGTAATGCTAAACGGTTTAGAATTGAGGTGCCAAAGACGTTTTTGAAATGTCACAGAACATATGAGATGATCCAAGGACTGAAATTGGGATTTCAGGCTAGTGCCCACGTCAAGAGGTATGAGACCTCTGACAAGTTTCTTAAGCCTGCAAACTAAGGGAGAAAAGCTCAATCGTTGGGCATGTGGTCATATTGTCTGAGTACTGCAATCACTTGAATCGAGTGGGAGTTAATCTTCCAGATGAGATAGGGATGGTTCTCCAAAGTCACTGCCACCAAGCTACTAGAGCTTTGTGATGAACTATAACATATCAGGGATAGATATGATGATCCTTGAGCTATTCGTGATGTTCGACACCGCGAAAGTAGAAATAAAGTAGGAGCATCAATTGTTGATGGTTAGTAAAACCACTAGTTTCAAGAAGGGCAAGGGCAAGAAAGGATACTTCATGAAACGGCAAATCAGTTGCTGCTCTAGTGAAGAAACCCAAGGTTGAACCCAAACCCAAGACTAAGTGCTTTTGTAATGAGGGAAACGGTCATTGAAGAAGAACTACCCTAGATACTTGGTAGATGAGAAGGCTGGCAAGGTCGAGAGAAGTTTATTGGATATACATTATATTAATGTGTACTTTACTAGTACTCCTAGTAGCACCAGGTAATAGATACCGGTTCGGTTGCTAAGTGTTAGTAAGTCGAAATAAAAAGCTACAGAATAAATGAAGAGTAGCTAAAGGTGAGATGACAATATGTGTTGGAAATGTTTCCAAGGTTGATGTGATCAAACATCGCATGCTCCCTCTACCATCAGGATTGGTGTTAAACCTAAATAGTTGCTATTTGGTGTTTGCGTTGAGCATAGACATGATTGGATTATGTTTATTGCAATATGATTATTCATTTAAGGAGAATAATGGTTACTCTGTTTATTTGAATAATACCTTCAACGGTCTTGCACCTAAAATGAATGGTTTATTGAATCTTGATCATAGTGATACACATGTTCATGCCAAAAGATATAAGATAGTAATGATAGTACCACATACTTGTGGCACTGCCATTTGAGTCATATTGGTATAAAACGCATGAAGAAGCTCCCTGTTGATGGATCTTTGGACTCACTCGTTTTTGAAAATATTGAGACATGCGAACCATGTCTATTGGTATATACGTATGAAGGAACTCTATGCAGATGGATTGTTTGGACTCACTTGATTTTGAATCACTTGAGACATGCATATCATACCACATGGGCAAGATGACTGAAAGGCCTCGATTTCAGTGAGATGGAACAAGAGAGCAACTTGTTGGAAGTAATACATTTGATGTGTGCAATCCAATGAGTGTTTAGGCATGCAGTGAATATCATTATGCTCTTACTTCACAGATGATTTGAGTAGATTCTAAGTATATTCACTTGATGAAATACAAGTCTGAATTATTGAAAGGTTCAAGTAATTTCAGAGTGAAGTTGAAGATCGTCGTGACATGAGGATAAAATGTCTATGATATGATCATAGAGATGAATATCTGAGTTGCGTGTTTGGTACACAATTAAGACATTGTGGAAAAAAATTTCACAACTAATACCGCCTGGAACACCATAGTGTGATGGTGTGTCCAATCATCATAGTTGTACCCTATTGGATATGGTGCATACTGAAGGAAATATGCCCTAGAGGCAATAATAAAGTTATTATATATTTCCTTAGATCATGACAAATGTTTATTATTCATGCTAGAATTGCATTAACCGGAAACTTAGTACATGTGTGAATACATAGACAAACATAATGTCACTAGTATGCCTCTACTTGACTAGCTCATTGAATCAAAGATGGTTAAGTTTCCTAACCATAGACATGAGTTGTCATTTGATTAACGGGATCACATCATTAGGAGAATGATGGGATTGACTTGACCCATTCCATTAGCTTAGCACTTGATCATTTAGTATGTTGCTATTGCTTTCTTCATGACTTATACATGTTCTTATGACTATGAGATTATGCAACTCCCGTTTACGGGAGGAACACTTTGTGTGCTACCAAACGTCACAACGTAACTGGGTAATTATAAAGGTGCTCTACAGGTGTCTCCGAAGGTACTTGTTGAGTTATCTCTGGGCCCTCTCGATAATGCACATCGCTATAAGCCTTGCAAGCAATGTGACTAATGAGTTAGTTGCGGGATGATGCATTACATAACGAGTAAATAGACTTTCCGGTAACGAGATTGAACTAGGTATTGAGATACCGACGATCGAATCTCGGGCAATTAACATACCGATGACAAAGGGAACAACGTATGTTGTTATGCGGTTTGACTGATAAAGATCTTCGTAGAATATCTAGGAGCCAATATGAGCATCTAGGTTCCGCTATTGGTTATTAACCGGAGACGTGTCTTGGTCATGTCTATATAGTTTTTGAACCTGTAGGGTGCGCATGCTTAACGTTCGGTGATGATCGGTATTATGAGTTTATGTCTTTTGATGTACTAAAGGTAGTTCGGAGTCCCGGATGAGATAGGGGTCATGACAAGGAGTCTTGAAATAGTCGAGACGTAAAGATCAATATATTGGACGACTATATTCGGACATCAGAAAGGTTCCGAGTGATTCGGGTATTTTTCGGAGTACCGGGGAGATACGGGAATACGGGAAAGAAGTATTGGGCCTCATGGGCCAAGTGGTGGAAGAGAGGAGGCAGGGCAAGGTACGGCACGCGGACCCCCTAGCCCAAACCGGATTGGACTAGGGGGCTAGCCCCCCTTTCCTTTCTCTCCTCCCTCTCCTTCCTTCTTCCCTCCTTCCCTTTGGTGGACTCCTACTAGGACTTGGAGTCCTATTAGGACTCCACACTTGGCGCGCCCATAGGGGCCGGCCGGCCTCCCCTCCTCTCCTCCTTTATATACTGAGGCAAGGGGCACCCCATAGAGACAAGTTGATCTATTCCAGCCGTGTGCGGTGCCCCCCTCCACCATATTCCACCTTGATCATGTCGTAGCGGTGCTTAGGCGAAGCCCTGTGTCGGTAGCAACATCATCACCGTCACCACGCCATTGTGCTGACAAAACACTCCCATGAAGCTCTGCTGGATTGGAGTTCGCGGGATGTCATCGAGCTGAACGTGTGCTGAACTCGGAGGTGCCGTACGTTCGGTACTTGGATCGGTCGGATTGTGAAGACGTACGACTACATCAACCGCGTTGTGCTAACGCTTCCACTTTCGGTCTACAAGGGTACATGGACTCACTCTCCCCGCTCATTGCTATGCATCACCATGATCTTGCGTGTGCGTAGGAAGTTTTTTGAAATTATTACGTTCCCCAACAGTGGCATCCGAGCCAGGTTTATGCGTAGATGTTATATGCACGAGTAG
Organism: Triticum aestivum; assembly: GCF_018294505.1. Lineage (NCBI taxonomy): Eukaryota > Viridiplantae > Streptophyta > Magnoliopsida > Poales > Poaceae > Triticum > Triticum aestivum. Next base: position 606,549,278 of record NC_057795.1, on the reverse strand, counting down.
AACACAAGTGAGTTGTGGGCGATACAGGTCATACTACTTACCAGCATGTGATACTTTGGTTCGACGGTATTGTTGGATGAAGCGGCCCGGACCTACATTACGCGTACGCTTACACGAGACTGGTTCTACCGACGTGCTTTGCACACAAGTGGCTAGCGGGTGCCTGTTTCTCCAACTTTAGTTGAACCGAGTATAGCTACGCCCGGTCCTTGTGAAGGTTAAAACAATACTAACTTGACGAAATATCGTTGTGGTTTTGATGCGTAGGTAAGAACGGTTCTTGCTCAGCCCATAGCAGCCACGTAAAACTTGCAACAACAAAGTAGAGGACGTCTAACTTGTTTTTGCAGGGCATGTTGTGATGTGATATGGTCAAGGCATGATGTTATATTTTATTGTATGAGATGATCATGTTTTATAACTGAGTTATCAGCAACTGGCAGGAGCCATATGGTTGTCGCTTTATTGTGTGCAATGCAATCGCCCTGTAATTGCTTTACTTTATCACTAAGCAGTAGCGATAGTCATAGAAGCAATAGTTGGCGAGACGACAATGATGCTATGATGGAAATCAAGGTGTCGCGCCGGTGACGATGGTGATCATGACAGTGCTTTGGAGATGGAGATCAAAGGCACAAGATGATGATGGCCATATCATATCACTTATATTGATTGCGTGTGATGTTTATCTTTTATGCATCTTATTTTGCTTAGATCGACGGTAGCATTATAAGATGATCTCTCACTAAATTTCAAGGTATAAGTGTTCTCCCTGAGTATGCACCATTGCGAAAGTTCTTCGTGCCGAGACACCACGTGATGATCGGGTGTGATAAGCTCTACATTCAAATACAACAGGTGTAAGACAGTTTTACACACGCAGAATACTCAGGTTAAACTTGACGAGCCTAGCATATGAAGATATGGCCTCAGAACACTGGAGACCGAAAGGTCGAGCGTGAATCATATAGTAGATATGATCAACATAGTGATGTTCACCATTGAAAACTACTACATCTCACGTGATGATCGGACATGGTTTAGTTGATTTGGATCACGTGATCACTTAGATGACTAGAGGGATGTCTATCTAAGTGGGAGTTCTTAAGTAATTTGATTAATTGAACTTTAATTTATCATGAATTTAGTCCTGATATTATTTTGCAAATTATGGTGTAGATCAATAGGTTGCGTTATAGCTTCCCTATGTTTTTTATATGTTCCTAGAGAAAACTAAGTTGAAAGATGATAGTAGCAATGATGCGGACTATGTCCATGTTCTGAGGTTTATCCTCATTGCTGCACATAAGAATTATGTCCTTGATGCACCACTAGGTGATAGACCTATTGCAGGAGCAGATGCAGACGTTATGAACGTTTGGCTAGCTCAATATGATGACTACTTGATAGTTTAGTGCACCATAATTAACGGCTTAGAATCGGGACTTCAAAGACGTTTTGAACGTCATGGACCATATGAGATGTTCTAGGAGTTGAAGTTAATATTTCAAGCAAATACCCGAGTTGAGAGATATGAAGTCTCCAACAAGTTCTATAGCTAAAAGATGGAGGAGAATTGCTCAACTAGCGAGCATGTGCTCAGAATGTCTGGGTACTACAATCGCTTGAATCAAGCGGAAGTTAATCTTCCAGATAAGATAGTGATTGACAGAGTTCTCTAGTCACCATCACCAAGTTACTGGAACTTCGTGATGAACTGTAGTATGCAAGGCATGACGAAAACGATTCCCAAGCTCTTCGTCATTCTGAAATCGACGAAGGTAGAAATCAAGAAAGAGCATAAAGTGTCGATGATTGACAAGACCACTAGTTTCAAGAAAAGGGCAAAGGGAAAGAAATGGAACTTCAAGTAGAATGGCAAGCAAGTTGTCACTCCCGTGAGGAAGCCCAAAGCTGGACCAAAACCTGAAACTAAGTGCTTCTACTGCAAAGGAAATGGTCACTAGAAGCGGAAATGCCCTGAAAATTTCGTGGATAAGAAAAATGGCAAAGTGAACAAGGGTGTATTTGATATACAGATTATGCATGTGTACCTTACTAGTGTTTACAGTAGCCCCTGAGTATTTGATACTTGTTCGGTTGCTAAGATTAGTAACTCGGAACAGGAGTTACAGAATAAACAGAGACTAGTTGAGGGTGAAGTGACGATGTGTGTTGGAAGTGGTTCCAAGATTGATATGATCATCATCGCACACTCCCTATATTTTCGAGATTAGTGTTGAACCTAAATAAATGTTATTACGTGTTTGTGTTGAGCATAAATATGATTAGATCATGTCTATTGCGATACGATTATTCATCTAAGACAGAGAATAAATTGTTATTCTATTTACATGAATAAAACCTTCTATGGTCATACACCCAATGTTTATGGTTTATTGAATCTTGATCATAGTGATACACATATTCATCATATTGATGCCAAAAGATGCAAAGTTGATAATGATAGTGCAACATATTTGTGGCACTGCCGTTTGGGTCATATCGGTGTAAAGCACATGAAGAAACTCCATGCTGATGGACTTTTGGAATCACTTGATTATGAATCATTTGATGCTTGCGAACCGTGCCTTATGGGCAAGATGACTAAAACTCCGTTCTCCAGAACAATGGAACGAGCTAGTGACTTATTGGAAATAATACATACCGATGTATGTGATCCAATGAGTGTTGATGCTTGAGGGAGTCCTGGACTAGGGGGTGTCCGGATAGCCGAACTATCATCATCGGCCGGACTCCAAGACTATGAAGATACAAGATTGAAGACTTCGTCCCGTGTCCAGATGGGACTTTCCTTGGCGTGGAAGGCAAGCTTGGCGATACGGATATGTAGATCTCCTACCATTGTAACCGACTCTATGTAACCCTAGCCCTCTCCGGTGTCTATATAAACTGGATGGCTTTAGTCCGTAGGACGAACAACAATCATACCATAGGCTAGCTTATAGGGTTTAGCCTCCTTGATCTCGTGGTAGATCTACTCTTGTAACACACATCATCAATATTAATCAAGCAGGACATAGGGTTTTATCTCCATCAAGAGGGCCCGAACCTGGGTAAAACATCGTGTCCCTTGTCTCCTATTACCATCCGCCTAGACGCACAGTTCGGGACCCCCTACCCGAGATCCGCCGGTTTTGACACCGACATTGGTGCTTTCATTGAGAGTTCCTCTGTGTCGTCACCGATAGGCTCGATGGCTTCTTCGATCATCAACAACGACGCAGTCCTGGGTGAGACCTTCCTCCCCAGACAGATCTTCGTATTCGGCGGCTTTGCACTGTGGGCCAATTCACTTGGCCATCCGGAGCAGATCGAAAGCTACGCCCCTGGCCGTCAGGTCAGATTTGGAAGTTTGAACTTCACGGCTGACATCCACGGGGACTTGATCCTCGATGGATTCGAGCCACAGCCGAGCATGCCGCACTGTCACGATGGGCATGATTTAGCTCTGCAGCCGGACAGTATCCTGGAGGCCGCACTCGAGTCCGCTCCGATCTTCAATTCGGAGCCGTCTGCGCAGATCGAGGACGGATGGCTAGACACCGCCTCGGGGGCTGCAACCTCTACGGCGATAGAGCCGAACACTGATCTTGTCCCTCATGAAGCCCGTGACTCCAAGGTGCCGGACTCCTCGTCGGACTCCAAGCCTCCCGCGCCCCCTCCAATCGAATCCGGTTGGGCGCCGATCATGGGGTTCACCGCCGCGGACATCTTTCAACACTCACCTTTCGGTGACATCTTGAGTTCGCTAAAGTATCTCTCGTTATCAGGAGAGCCCCGGCCGGACTGCGGTCTGGACGGTTGGGATGCGGACGACGAAGAAATTCAACGCCCACCCACCACCCACTTAGTAGCCACTGTCGACGATCTAACCGACATGCTAGACTTCAACTCCAAAGACATCGACGGTATGGACGACGATGCCGGAGACGACCAAGAATCAGCGCCTGTCGGGCACTGGAAAGCCACCCCAACTCACGACGTATACATGGTGGATACACCAAAAGGAAGCGATAATGAGGAACAACGGGACGTGGCGAAGGACAACTCCCCCAACAAACAACCAAAACGGCGACGCAAGCGCCGCCCGAAGTCCCGCTTCGATAAAAACGGCACCCATACGGACCCGGCCCTAGAGCAGGGCGAAGCAGCGGACGGCGAACATGCCACCAAGCAACCATCCGAATATGATGAACTGGACAAGCAACCCATCCCCGACGAAAACAAGAGCCTAGACGATCTCACGCCGAACACATCACCAGAGCATAAAAACCTTCATAAAAGGCTCGTCGCTACTGCAAGAAGTTTGAAGAAGCAAAAGCGGAAGCTCGAAACAGCAGAGGACGCACTCAGAATGAGATGGAGCAAAGTACTCAATACCGCAGATAAATATGACGCTAGTCGCCAGGCAAAGAGCTACCCGAAGCGCAAGCTGTTGCCCGAATTCGACGAGGAGGCCTTAGAGCCCCCGCAGTCAAAAAATAAAGAGGCCGCCTGGCCGGATAGACGACCAGATGACAGGCTAAGAGCAGCAAGGGGCTCCGCATACAAGCCGGCATACAATCAGCATAAAGATCCTCGGAAAAAGGATGACCCGGTCAGGTCTATCTATGGGCCAAAAAAGAAGACTCCAGGAAGCAACACAACCCGCCGAGCGTTTGAAGACAACGGCACACCCAAATACAGGGGCGCTGCACACCCACTTTGTTTCACCGACGAGGTACTGGATCATGAATTTCCAGCGGGATTCAAACCCGTAAACATAGAGGCATATGACGGAACAACAGACCCCGGAGTCTGGATTGAGGATTATATCCTACACATACATATGGCGAGAGGAAACGATCTCCATGCCATAAAATACCTACCCCTCAAGCTCAAAGGGCCAGCTCGGCATTGGCTCAAAAGCCTCCCAGAAAATACCATTGGAAGTTGGGAAGAGCTCGAGGATGCGTTTCGAGCAAATTTTCAGGGGACTTATGTCCGCCCTCCGGATGCAGACGATTTAAGTCACATAACTCAACAGCCCGGAGAGTCAGCACGCAAATTCTGGAATAGGTTCCTCACCAAAAAGAACCAAATAGTCGACTGTCCAGATGCCGAAGCCTTAGCAGCCTCTAAGCACAACGTCTGAGACGAATGGCTCGCCAGACACCTCGGCCAGGAAAAGCCAAGAACAATGGCCGCACTAACAAGCCTCATGACCCACTTTTGCGCGGGGGAAGATAGCTGGCTAGCTAGATGCAGTACAAGCGACCCGAGTACATCCGAAGTCAGGGATGGAAATGGGAAATCACGACGCAGAAAAGATCAGCGCCGGAATAAGGAAAATGGCCCAAATAGCATGGCGGTCAACGCCGGATTCAAAAGCTCTCGGTCGAATAATAAAACACTGCCCCTCAAGGACAACAGTGACGAGCTATCCAACCTAAACAAAATTCTGGATAGGCTATGTCAAATACATAGTACCTCTGGGAAGCCTGCAAACCATACCCACAAAGATTGTTGGGTCTTCAAGCAGTCCGGCCGACTTAACGCCGAATGCAAGGGGCTCGACACAAAAAGCGAAGACGACGACGAACCCCACAAGCAGCACGCCGGAAAACAGAAGACTTTTCCACTAGAAGTCAAAACAGTGAACTCACTTCATGTGATAACACGAAAACACAATGCGGCACCTGCCATACCAGGACACCGTCCCCAGAATGGGGATAGACCCTACCAAAATTCGCCGTAGCAGCACTTCCTTCAAAGGAGTGACGCCAGGCCTTTAAGCCAATTGAATAGGCTCTGTACCACTCGAGGTTGTGTTCGGTTCATCCGACAACCTCCGTCGCGAAAAGCTCACTCTCCATATCGCCCCATTTCACAGTGGCCCTCAAGCACTACTGGGACGCGAAGCTTTCGCCCGCTTTAACGCAATAACACATTACGCATCTCTTACGCTTAAAACGCCCGGTCCACGCGGCATAATCTCATTAAAGAGTAACTCCGAGTGTTCCTCGACCATGGAGAACGTGAGGCCGCCTTGACAGCCACACACTAATCCGACCTTGCAGGTCAAAGCCCCTAAAAACAGGTCATTCACACCTCGGACACGGTTAGGCGAGTCCGGCGTAAATAAACAAGGGGCTTCCCGGCCGCATACCCCTTTACAAGGGGCTGCGCGTATAAACGATGAGAGCCAATAAAGCTCAACTTTATTCATCTTCCAAATTATACTTTATTTTAAATACATCCTTTGCACGATATTTCTTCCAAACTAAGTCCTTCTCTTTTACAGATGAAGCACGTGCTACACCCGTCCAGGATACAGCACAACGGAGACACAGGCGCAGACGTGCAGCAGGGATCCATTGCAAGGATTCTTTTCAGATTAAGACCCTGCGTAAACCTTTCTTGATGTCTCTTGTTGATACACATCCCCCGGTTTTCTACCATAACCGAGGAGGAGGCTGGCGTTTTGGAATCGGCCGCGTCAGAAGTTCCCGCCTGTACCTGGACACTAGGGGCTTAGGGCATTGTTCTGTCTGGTATCATAAAGACCAAACACCTCAGGGAGTGTTCGGCATCTCGAGTTAGGCATTATATGCATCAACTCCGAATCATGTCTTTGATCAAATGTTGGGTTTGCCCGGCTCCTGTGTTTTGCTGCCTTATGTTCCGCTCCATCGGCTAACGCGGCACCAGGAGAACTACTGCGATTGTGCCCCGGTTCGGCCGGGCGAGCACCTCAGTAGAGAAAGCCGAAAACTGACTTTCATGATATAGCGAGAGACTGGTCAACCACTCGATCGACTATTGGAATGTTTAGAATTCCTCCGCTTTGACGAAGGACCGCTTCCCGGTCAGGCACATACGCGCCCCGAGTTCGGAGAGCGCGGTGCCTCTAGGGGCTATATAGTAGCCCCACATTCGAGCTCCTATGGCTAAGTGAAAGTGATAAAGCATTATAGTCCGGTTGCCTAGTTTGCTACGCTATCACCTCCTTAAAAAGGACCAAGACGTTGGATTAAGTGTGAAAAAGTGCTTTTCTTTTTGCAAACACCCCCGCACCATGTGCGTGGGGCTGAAGCCAAAGACTGCCATCTTTCAGGTTATACATACATATACGGCCGCACTAGAGATAGTTCAATACTTGAACGCACAATTATAAAAAGTTATTGCATTATAAACATGATCTCGCAAATCATACACGTCATTTGAACATGACATCTTTCGAGCACTGCGACTCTATTAAACGTGCGCCCTGCAGGACTTCCTCAAAATAGTGCTCGACGGGTAATCGACTTTTGTCCGAACCTCGGGATGCAACAGCGGTGGCATCCATCTCCACCCAGTATGTCTTCACACGGGCGAGAGCCATCCGTGCACCTTCTATGCATGCCGACCGCTTCATCGCCTTGATATGCGGCACCGCCCCAAGGAATTGCTGCAACAAACCGAAATAACTCTTCGGCTTGGGCCTTTCCGGCCACAGATGAGCGACCACATCCGTCATGGCAAGTCCGAACAATCTATTCAGCTCAGCCCACTCAGCCAGCCGATTAGCCAACGGGAGTGGACGCTCCGGACTATGGAATTGAGACCAGAAAAGCTCTTCCATTTCGTGATCCTTCTGTCTTCGGAAGTGCACGACTGCGTCCGCCGCACTCGCTGCCAAATCCAGATAAGGATCCTCCGCACCACACAATTGGCCCAACTGAGCATACTTCGGATCCGTAAACTTCCTACGCAGTATAAAGGGCTTTCCAGCCGCAATGTCTCCGGCCTGACGCAGTTCCTCCTTCATAGCCCGCATCGCACCACGGGCATCCTTGGCTTCGGTGGCAGCCTTCTTCAGGTCCTCTTGCTCCGCTCAGCGTTCTCTTTCAAGAACCTCATAGCGGTCGGCAGCATCTTTTAATTTCGCGGCCATCCCGGCCATTTCTTCCCTGCTTCGGCAGTGAGCAGTCTTTTCGGCTTTCAGCTCTTCCGCTGCCTTCGAGGCAGACGCATCACTTTTCCTGGCTTGCTCCTTGGCTCGAGCAAGCTCTGCTCGAAGGTCTTCCACAGCAGTAGCACCATCTGCATCAATCATACAAATTGTAAGGAACGGGCATCAGCTCCCTTACTAGGCAACCGCAGAGCAACCACCTACCTTGCGACTCACTAAGTCATTTATTGACCAGCGCGATGTCCGCATCCGCAACATCAAGTTGCCTTTTCAGTTCAGCAACTCCATCAGTCCGGCTGGCCACCGAACGTTCCGCCACCTGCATAGGAAATGCGATATTCTATAACTGAGATTATGATCCTTGGCACGCTGTCGCTTTCGATAGCATACCAAGTCTCAGGGGCTACTATCTATACAGGGCGCACTCCATGTGCAAAACTGTCAAAAGGTATGTCATTTTTTGCGTACCTCAAACCCCGTCAGCAAGCTTCCGATGGCCTCATACAACCTGCTTTCGGCGGATGAGATCCTCTCAATTACCATACTCATTAATGTGCGGTGATCTTCCGAGATAGACGCCCTCTTGAGAAAATCCTGCAGCTCTACCGGCCGTACTCCAATGGGCGCCGGACTCTCCGGCCCCGCCGGACTCGGGGAGACCCTCCGTGACGACACCTCAGGGTCGTCCGCCCCGCCCGACGGGGCGGCAGATGGAGGCGTCTCACTCTCCATCATCTCCGGACGAAGGTCCCCCGAAGATGAGCTCTGCTGAGATGGGCTGAGATCCGAACTACAAGGTGAAAACTTCGGTTACCTTTGGAAATAATACAGGGGCGTTCCCTATTACAAATTTCCCCCTTTTTTTACTTACGGCTCGCTGGAGGGCTGATTCCTCTGGGGAGACTGTGCGGCCGGGGCTCATCCCAGTGCAGGACCTTCCGGCGCAGATTTCCTTCCCCGCTTTGAGGCCTTGGCCTCCGGTTCTTCGGAAGCGGTCCTCTTCTCCCCCTGGAAGGAGGGATTCTCGATTCCCCCCTTATCGAATGCCTCCTTGGCAGAGGTGGTAGTTTCCCTGTGCCCCCCTTCTCTCTCCTCCGAAGGCGCAGCCTCCAACATTTTGACTAACACGGGATCCGGCGTGGTCTCAGGGAGGGGGGCCGGACACCGTATCAGTTTTGCTTGCGCTATCCACTCCTGTCCAAGGGATAGCTAGTTAAAAGGCAAACCCATGATAAATAAATGGACAATATGTCCGGACACAGGGCTACTTACTTGAGTATCCGGGCGATTGCAGCTTAGGCCAGCGTCCTCGGTCAAGTCCGGACGCATCGCTTGCGGTCCGAAGAACAGTTTGTACATCTCCGCGGGTGTCAAACCCATGAAGTGTTGGAGAGCTCGTGGCCCCTCCGGATTAAATTCCCACAGGCGGAGGGGGCGACGTTTGCAGGGCAGAAGGCGCCGGATCAGCATAACCTGTGCCACTACAACCAGATTGATCTCCCTTTCCTGGAGGCCTCGAATCCGGTCCTGCAACAGGGGTACGTCTTTGAACGGCCCCCAGTTAAGCCCCTTGTTGACCCATGACGTCAGCCATTGTGGAGGGCCCGAGCGGAAGACGGGCGGCGGCCTCTGCCTGCTGCCCCGAGGAGCGGTGATATAGAACCACTCCTGTTGCCACAAGCCGAGCTCCTCCTGAAAAGAGCCCTCGGGCCATGGAGCATTGACCCTCTTGCTTATAACCGCCCCTCCGCACTCTGCATGACGCCCCTCAATCATCTTCGGCTCCACGTTGAAGGTTTTGAGCCACAGGCCGAAGTGAGGGGTAGTCCGGAGGAAGGCTTCGCAGACGACAATGAATGATGAGATGTGGAGGATGGACTCCGGAGCCAAGTCATGGAAATCCAGCCCATAGTAAAACATGAGCCCCCTCACGAAGGGATCCATCGGGAAGCCTAAACCCCGACGGAGGTGAGACACGAACACGACGCTCTCGCTGGGCTCGAGAGTAGGAATAACTTGCCCTCGGGCAGGCAACCTATGCAAAATCTCGTAGGTCAAGTACCTGGCGTCTCTCAGCTTTAGCACGTCCTCTTCCGTGACGGAAGAGGGCATCCATTGGCCTCGTAGGTCGGAGCCGGACATCGTCGAAAGTCGAAAGTACTCGAATCTGGAGCTCGAGGTGTTGGAACTCGGGGCAAGGGGCGGATTCGATTGAGGATTGAAGAAAAAGAACGGGCCTTGGTCTCATTATAAAGAGGAAGAATACCAAGAGTCATCCCCGTGACCGTTTGGAACCCGCCTTCGATGGAGAGGGCATGGCAACGGGCGTGGTTGGGTTACCCATGTCCGTATTGATGGGAATCCCGGAATAAGTGGAACACGATCTCTGCTTCAATAAGACGTGCCAAGGAAACCGCTTCGCTAAACGCGCTGAGGTGGTACAATAAAAACAATTCGAGTAAAGGCTTGGTAGTGGTGTGATGTCACGCCACCAAATACGTCAGCAGATTGAACTTGTGTAATATTATTCTCTCTACGATGGTACGTGGAATTTATTTTGCAGAGCCGGACACTATCCTGGTGTTCACAATCTTCTACAAATTATTCGGAGGAGGAACCCGCGTTGCAATGCCGAAGACAATATGCGCGCCGGACTCGTCGTCATTGAAGCCTGGTTCAGGGGCTACTGAGGGAGTCCTGGACTAGGGGGTGTCCGGATAGCCAAAATATCATCATCGGTCGGACTCCAAGACTATGAAGATACAAGATTGAAGACTTCGTCCCGTGTCCGGATGGGACTTTCCTTGGCGTGGAAGGCAAGCTTGGCGATACGGATATATAGATCTCCTACCATTGTAACCGACTCTGTGTAACCCTAGCCCTCTCCGGTGTCTATATAAACCGGATGGCTTTAGTCCGTAGGACGAACAACAATCATACCATAGGTTAGCTTCTAGGGTTTAGCCTCCTTGATCTCGTGGTAGATCTACTCTTGTAACACACATCATCAATATTAATCAAGCAGGACGTAGGGTTTTACCTCCATCAAGAGGGCCCGAACCTGGGTAAAACATCGTGTCCCTTGTCTCCTGTTACCATCCGCCTAGACGCCCAGTTCAGGACCCCCTACCCGAGATCCGCCGGTTTTGACACCGACAATGCTCGTGGCGAGTATCGTTATTTTCTGACCTTCATAGATGATTTGAGCAGATATGGGTATATCTACTTAATGAAACACAAGTCTGAAACATTTGAAAAGTTCAAAGAAATTCAGAGTAAAGTGGAGAATCATCGTAACAAGAAAATAAAGTTTCTACGATCTGATCGTGGAGGAGAATATTTGAGTTACGAGTTTGGCCTTCATATAAAACAATGTGGAATAGTTTCACAGCTCACGCCACCTAGAACACCACAGCGGTATGGTGTGTCCGAACATCATAACCGCACTTTATTGGATATGGTGCGATATATGATGTCTCTTACCGATTTACCACTATCGTTATGGGGTTATGCATTAGAGACAGTTGCATTCACTTTAAACAGGGCACCATCAAAATCCATTGAGACGACGCCTTATGAACTATGGTTTGGCAAGAAACCAAAGTTGTCATTTCTTAAAGTCTGGGGCTGCGATGCTTATGTGAAAAAGCTTCAACCTGATAAGCTCGAACCCAAATCGAAGAAATGCGTCTTCATAGGATACCCAAAGGAAACTATTGGGTACACCTTCTATCACAAATCCAAAGGCAAGATATTCGTTGCTAAGAATGGATCCTTTCTAGAGAAGGAGTTTCTCTCAAAAGAAGTGAGTGGGAGGAAAGTAGAACTAGATGAGGTAATTGTACCTTCTCCCGAATTGGAAAGTAGTTCATCACAGAAATGAGTTCCAATGGTTCCTACACCACTTAGTGAGGAAGCTAATGATGATGATCATGAAACTTCAGATCAAGTTACTACCGAACCTCGTAGGTCTTCCAGAGTATGGTCCGCACCAAAGTGGTATGGTAATCCTATTCTGGAAGTCATGTTACTAGACCATGATGAACCTCCGAACTATGAGGAAGCAATGATGAGCCCAGATTCCGCAAAATGGCTTGAGGCCAAGAAATCTGAGATGGGATCCATGTATGAGAACAAAGTGTGGACTTTGGTGGACTTGACCGATGATCGGCAAGCCATATTAAATAAATGGATCTTCAAGAGGAAGACAGACACTTATAGTAGTGTTACTATCTACAAAGCTCGACTTGTCGCAAAAGGGTTTTTGACAAGTTCAAGGTGTTGACTACAATAAGATTTTCTCAATTGTAGTGATGCTTAAATCCGTCTGAATCATGTTAGCAGTTGCCATATTTTATGAAATCTGGCAAATGGATGTCAAAACTGCATTCCTTAAATGGATATTTCTTAAAGAAAAGGTGTACATGATGCAACCAGAAGGTTTTGTCAATCCTAAAGGTATTAACAAGGTGTGCAAGCTCCAGCGATCCATCTATGGACTGGTGCAAGCATCTCGGAGTTGGAATATATGCTTTGATGAGTTAATCAAAGCATATAGTTTTATACAGACTTGCGATGAAGCCTGTATTTACAGGAAAGTGAGTGGGAGCACTACAACATTCCTGATAAGTATATGTGAATGACATATTGTTGATCAGAAATAATGTAGAATTTTCTGGAAAGCAGAAAGGAGTGTTTGAAAGGAGTTTTTCAAAGAAAGACCTCGGTGAAGCTGCTTACACATTGAGCATCAAGATCTATAGAGATAGATCAAGACACTTGATATTTCAATGAGTACATACCTTGATAAGATTTTGAAGAAGTTCAAAATGGAACAGTCAAAGAAGGAGTTCTTGCCTGTGTTGCAAGGTGTGAAGTTGAGTAAGACTCAAAACCCGACCATGGCAGAAAATAGAAAGAGAATGAAACGCCATTCCCTATGCCTCGGTCATAGGTTCTATAAAGTATGCTATGTTGTGTACCAGACCTATTGTGTACCTCACCAAGATTTTGGCAAGGGTACAATAGTGATCTAGGAGTAGATCACTGGATAGCGGTCAAATTATCCTTAGTGAGGACTAAGGAAATATTTCTCGATTATGGAAGTGATAAAAGAGCTCATCGTAGAGAGTTATGTCAATGCAAGCTTTTACACCGATTCAGATGACTCTAAGTTTCAATCTGGATACATATTGAAAGTGGGAGAAATTAGCTAGATTAGTTCCATGTAGAACATTGTAGACATAGAATATTTTCAAAATACATACGACTCTAAATTAGACAGACCCGTTGACTAAACTTCTCTCACGAGCAAAACATGATCACACCTTAGTACTCTCTGGGTGTTAATCACATAGCGATGTGAACTAGATTATTAACTCTAGTACACCCTTTGGGTGCTGGTAACATGACGATGTGAGCTATGGGTGTTAACCACATACAGATGTGAATATTTGTGTTAAATCACATGGTGATGTGAACTAGATTATTGACTCTAGTGCAAGTGGGAGACTGAAGGAAATATGCCCTAGAGGCAATAATAAAGTTATTATATATTTACTTATATCATGATAAATGTTTATTATTCATGCTAGAATTGTATTAACCGGAAACTTAGTACATGTGTGAATACATAGACAAACATAATGTCACTAGTATGCCTCTACTTGACTAGCTCGTTGAATCAAAGATGGTTAAGTTTCCTAACCATAGACATGGGTTGTCATTTGATTAATGGGATCACATCATTAGGTGAATGATGTAATTGACTTGACCCATCCCGTTAGCTTAGCACTTGATCGTTTAGTATGTTGCTATTGCTTTCTTCATGACTTATACATGTTCCTATGACTATGAGATTATGCAACTCCCGTTTACTGGAGGAACACTTTGTGTGCTACCAAACGTCACGAGGTAACAGGGTGATTATAAAGGTTCTCTACAGGTGTCTCCGAAGGTACTTGTTGAGTTGGCGTATTTCGAGATTAGGATTTGTTACTCTGATTGTCGTAGAGCTATTTCTGGGCCCTCTCGGTAATGGACATCACTATAAGCCTTACAAGCAATGTGACTAAGGAGTTAGTTGCGGGACCATGCATTACATAACGAGTAAAGAGACTTCCTGGTAATGAGATTGAACTAGGTATTGAGATACCGACGATCGAATCTCGGGCAAGTAACATACCGATGAAAAAGGGAACAACGTATGTTGTTATGCGGTTTGACCGATAAAGATCTTCGTAGAATATGTAGGAGCCAATATGAGCATCCAGGTTCCGCTATTGGTTATTGACCGAAGATGTGTCTCGGTCATGTCTACATAGTTCTCAAACCCGTAGGGTCCGCACGCTTAACGTTCGGTGACGATCTGTATTATGAGTTTATGTGTTTTGATGTACCGAAGGTAGTTCGGAGTCCCGGTTGAGATCGGGGACATAACGAGGAGTCTCGAAATGGTTGAGACGTAAAGATCGATATATTGGACGACTATATTCGGACATCGGAAAGGTTCCGAGTGATTCGGGTATTTTTCGGAGTACTAGGGAGATACGGGAATACGGGAAAGAAGTATTGGGCCTCATGGGCCAAGTGGTGGAAGAGATGAGGCAGGGCAAGGCAGGGCGCGCGGCCCCCCTAGCCCAAACCTAATTGGACTAGGGGCCAGCCCCGCTTTCCTTTCTCTCCTCCCTCTCCTTCCTTCTTCCCTCCTTCCCTTTGGTGGACTCCTACTAGGACTTGGAGTCCTAGTAGGACTCCACACTTGGCGCGCCCATAGGGGCCGGCCGGCCTCCCCTCCTCTCCTCCTTTATATACTGATGAGGCAAGGGGCACCCCCTAGAGACAAGTTAATCTATTGATCTATTCCAGCCGTGTGTGGTGCCCCCCTCCACCATATTCCACCTCGATCATATTGTGGCGGTGCTTAGGCGAAGCCCTACGTCGGTAGCAATATCATCACTGTCACCACGCTGTCATGCTGACGAAACTCTCCCGTGAAGCTCTGCTGGATTGGAGTTCGCGGGACGTCATTGAGCTGAACGTGTGCTGAACTCGGAGGTGTCGTACGTTCGGTACTTGGATCAGTCGGATAATGAAGACGTACGACTACATCAACCGCGTTGTGCTAACGCTTCCGTTTTCGGTCTACAAGGGTACATGGACTCACTCTTCCCGCTCGTTGCTATGCATCACCATGATCTTGCGTGTGCGTAGGAATTTTTTTGAAATTATTACGTTCCCCAACACATACCACGATGTCTCTTATCAAATTACCACTATCGTTTATGGGTTAAGCATTAGAGACAACCGCATTCACTTTAAATAGGGCACCACGTAATTCCGTTGAGATGATACCGTATGAACTATGGTTTAGAGAAACCTAAGCTGTCATTTCTTAAAAGTTTGGGGCTGTGACGCTTATGTGGAAAAGCTTTAGCCTGATAAGCTCGAACCCAAAGAGGATAAATACATCTTCATAGGACACCCAAAATAGTTGGGTATACCTCCTATTTCAGATCCGAAAGCAAAAGTGATTGTTCCTAGAAATGGGTCCTTTCTCGAGGAAAAGTTTCTCTCGAAAGAATTGAGTGGGAGGATGGTGGAGACTTGATGAGGTTATTGAACCGTCACTTCAACTAGTGTGTAGCAGGGCACAGGAAGTTGTTCCTGTGGCGCCTACACCAATTGAAGTGGAAGCTGATGATAGTGATCATGGAACTTCGGATCAAGTCACTATCAAACCTCGTAGGTCGACAAGGATGTGTACTACTTCTGAGTGGTACATAATCTTGTCTTGGAGGTCATGTTGCTAGACAACAATGAACCTACAAGCTATGGAGAAACGATGGTGGGCCCGGATTCCGATGAATGGCTTGAGTCCATAAAATTCAAGAGAGGGTCCATGTAAACTTTGGAAGAACTACTTAATGGTCGTAAGGCTATTGGGTACAAATGGATTTTAAAAGGAAGACGGACAATGATGGTAAGTGTCACCATTAAGAGAGCTCGACTTGTCGCTAAGATGTTTTCCGACAAGTTCAAGGAGTTGACTATGATGAGACTTTCTCACTCGTAGCGATGCTAAGAGTCTGCTGGAATTATATTAGCAGTTCCTGCATTATTTATGAAATCTTGCAGATAGGATGTCAAAACATTGCTTCCTCGATGATTTTCTTGAGGAAAGGTTGTATGTGATACAACCAAAGGTTTTTGTCAATCCTAAAAGATGCTAACAAGTATGCAAAGCTCCAGCAATCCTTCTAAGGACTGGAGTAAGCATCTCAGAGTTGGAATATACACTTTGATGAGATGATCAAAGATTTAGGGTCTATACAAATTTTATGAGAAACTTGTATTTCCAAAGAAGTGAGTGGGAGAACTATAGAATTTCTAATGAGTATATGTTGTTAACATATTGTTGATCGGAAATGATGTAGAATTTCTGGAAAGCATAGAGGGTTATTTGAAAAGTGTTTTTCAATGGAAAACATGGATTAAGCTACTTGGACATTGAGCATCAAGATCTATAAGGATAGATCAAAAACGCTTAATAGTACTTTCAAATAAATACATGCCATGACAAGATTTTGAAGGAGTTCAAAAATAGATCGTCAAAGAAGGAGTTCTTGGCTGTATTATAAGGTGTGAGTATTGAGTAAGACTCAAGACCTGACCACGACAGAGGAGAGAGAAAGGACAAAGGTCGTCCCCTATGCTCTACAGTATGTTGTGCTGTGTACCGCACCTCAAGTGTGCCTTGCCATGAGTCAGTCAAGGGGTACAGGAGTGATCCAAGAATGGATCACTAGACAATGGTCAAAGTTATCATTAGTGGACTAAGGAATTTTTCTAGATTATGGAGGTGGTAAAAGAGTTTGTCATAAAGGGTTATGTTGATGCAAACTTTGACACTAATCTGGATGACTCTGAGTACTAAACTGGATTCATATAGTAGAACAGTTATTTGGAATAGTTCAAATAGCGCGTGGTATCTGCATCTACAAGATGACGTAGAGATTTGTAAAGCACACACGGATCTGAAGGGTTCAGACCCGTTGACCAATAACCTCTCTCAGAAGCATGATGTGATCAAACCCCATGGGTGTTGGATTCATTACAATCACATAGTGATGTGAACTAGATTATTGATTCTAGTGCAAGTGGGAGACTGTTTGAAATATGCCCTAGAGGCAATAATAAAATGGTTATTATTATATTTCCTTGTTCATGGTAATTTTCTATTGTTCATGCTATATTGTATTAATTGGAAACCATAATACATGTGTGAATACATAGACCACAACATGTCCCTAGTGGGCCTCTAGTTGACTAGCTCGTTGATCAATAGATGGTTATGGTTTCCTGACCATGGACATTGGATGTCATTGATAACGGGATCACATCATTAGGAGAATGATGTGATGGACAAGACACAATCTTAAGCATAACACAAGATCATGTAGTTCATTTGCTAAGAGCTTTTCTATTGTCAAGTATCATTTCCTTAGACCATGAGATTGTGCAACTCCTGGATACCGTAGGAATGCTTTGGGTGTACCAAACGTCACAATGTAACTGGGTGGCTATAAAGGTGCACTACAGGTATCTCTGAAAGTATTTGTTGGGTTGGCACGAATCAAGACTGGGATTTGTCACTCCGTATGACGGAGCGGTATCTCTCGGCCCAATCGGTAATGCATCATCATAATGAGCTCAATGTGACTGATGAGTTAGCCACAGGATTATGCATCACAGAACGAGTAAAGAGACTTGCCGGTAAAGAGATTGAACAACGTATAGGGATACCGACGATTGAATCTCGGGTAAGTAACATACCGATGGACAAAGGAAATTGTATACAAGATTGATTGAATCCCCGACATCGTGGTTCATCCAATGAGATCATCGTGGAACATGTGGGAGCCAACATGGGTATCCAGATCCAGCTGTTGGTTATTGACCAGAGAACGTCTTGTTCATGTCTGCATGGTTCCCGAACCCGTAGGGTCTATACACTCAAGGTTCGGTGACGGTCGAGTTGTAATGGGAATAGTATGTGGTTACCGAAGGTTGTTCAGAGTCTCGGATGAGATCCCGGACGTGACGAGGAACTCCGAAATGGTCCGGAGGTGAAGATCGGTATATTGGACGAAGGGTATTGGAGTCTGGAATTGTTCCGGGGGTATCGGCTGACGACCAGCGTGTCCGAAAGGGGTTTCGGAGGCCCCGACAAGCGTTGGGGGGCCTTATGGGCCAAGGGGAGGGGCACATCAGCCCACTAAGGGGCTGAGCACCC
The DNA here is from genome assembly GCF_018294505.1 of Triticum aestivum. Classification (NCBI taxonomy): domain Eukaryota; kingdom Viridiplantae; phylum Streptophyta; class Magnoliopsida; order Poales; family Poaceae; genus Triticum; species Triticum aestivum. The sequence continues at coordinate 606,531,024 of NC_057795.1, read as the reverse complement.
CTCCCACCCCATCTCACGTAACTTGGAGAGGTGGGGGCACCTCCCCTAGGGCAGCCACCCCTCCCGGCTTGAGGGGCAAGTTTCCTAGGGTGGGGGCGCCGAATCCCATCTAGGGTTTCCCCTGTGGCCGCCACCCCTCCCCTAGAGAAACCCTAGGGTGCCTCCACCTCCCCCATTCCCCCTATATATAGTGAGGGAGAGAGAGGGCAGCCGCACCCCTTCCCTTGGCGTAGCCCCTCCCTCCTCATACATCTCCTCCTCCTCTGTAGTGCTTGGCGAAGCTCTGCTGGAGAACCACGAGCTCCACCACCACCATGTCGTCGTCTTGTCGGAGTTCTCCCTCAAATTCTCTTGTCCCCTTGCTGGATCACGAAGTAGGAGACGTCCTCGGGCTGTACGTGTGTTGAACACGGAGGCACCGTCCGTTCGGCGCTAGATCGGATCTTCCGCGATTTGAATCGCCACGAGTACGACTCCATCAACCATGTTCTTGTAACGCTTCCGCTTAGCGATCTTCAAAGGTATGAAGATGCACTCCCTCTCTCTCTCTATCTCGTTGCTAGAATCTCCTAGATTGATCTTGGTCATACGTAGGAAAAATTTGAATTATTGCTACGTTCCCGAACATGATATGTGCAGAAAAGGAATTTTAACCCTCCCAATTCCTTCCCACGGTCAGGATTACCCCATTGTGCAGTATGCTGATGATACATTTATTGTGTTGCCTGCTTCTGATCACCAGCTTCTTGCTCTTAAAAACATGCTTGATGTTTTTGCTACTTCCACTGGGTTGGCTATGAATTTTGCAAAATCTCTTATGGTGCCCATGAACATGTCAGATGCTGAAGCTAATAGGTTGACTTCAATTCTTGGATGCAATTTGAGAGTCATGCCTTTCACATATTTAGGTCTCCCCATGGGGACTACCAGGCCATCAATTCAGGATCTGTCACCCCTTGTGCATAGGATTGAAAGAAGCTTATCTGCCACCTCTTTCTTTCTGAACTAGGGAAGTAGATTGCAGTTGCTTCAGACTGTTTTAACTTCAATGCCCATATACTTTCTTTGCACACTTGTTATCCCTCTACGAATTCTGAAGCAGATTGAAAGGATTCAGAGACAGTGCCTTTGGAGAGGGAATTCTGATACTCCAAGACAATCCCTGGCATCTTGGGATTTAGTTTGTCTACCAAAAAATAAAGGGGGCCTTGGTGTTCTCAATTTAAGGGTGCAGAATGACGCCTTACTTATGAAATTCTTGCACAAGTTTTATAATCATCATGACATTCCCTGGGTTAGTCTCATTTGGAATTCATACTATGATAGCTATGTCCCTCATTCTACTAGCCTCTGTGGGTCCTTTTGGTGGCGTGATGTGTTTAAATTGGCACACAAAAATTGTCAGTTGGCTTCTCCAAGGTTGGGGGATGGCAGGTCTATTCTCTTTTGGACAGATAATTGGGTGACTGAACTTAAGGGCTCCTCCATCAGTGAAAACATTTCCCAGACTCATTTCATTTGTTATTGACGGACAACTTTCTGTGTCTGGTGTGCTTCCTCAGGAACTTCTATCAGCTATGCATCTACCTCTGTCTACACAGGCATTTGCTGAGCTGGAATGCCTTCATCAAATGTGAACTTCTTATGATTGCACTTCTGATCATGACACATGTGTCGTGGAATTGTCACGTCAGATGTCCTCATGAAAGGACTTAGTTGTGGAGCCATCGCAAATAGGAAGCTTGAAGGGGTTAATTGGGATAAAGAACACGAGAGGTTTTATACTAGTTCGGACCCTTAAGGTGAAGGTAAGGCCTACGTCTAGTTGGGTTGGTATTGATGTTCTGATGACCAGGGAGCGAGATATGCTATGCCCGGTTCTCGATGAGTTGTTTCTTGCCCTAAGCCGCCAGCAGGTCGTCCCCTTATATACACGGGTTGACGCCCTGTGGCCTACAGAGTCCCGGCCGGCTTATAACAGTGTCCGGCTCAGTGACTAGTTAAAACTACCTTATGATACAAGTCATGCCATTACGGCGGTTTACTACAACGGGCCTTAAGTCGCCTGTGGGCTTAAGCCCCCTATTGAACCGCCGTCTTCATGCTTGGTCTTGGGCTTGAGTCTTCTTTGTGTAACCTGGCCCCTCCTGGGCGGCTTACACAAATAGTTATATCCCCAACATTAGGCCCCAGATTGATTTGAACCTGTTCATGTCAATCTTAAAATTCCTTTAAAGAATAAATTTTCAGTCTTCTGACTGTGCAGAAGGTTTTCTTTAACCCGCCATGACATCATCTTTTGGATCCGTGTTAACCTGCCGTGACGTCATCCTCTCTTAAATTCATTTTCTATTTCATCGTATCCTTCAACAGATCTTTGCTTTATTGACTGTTCCGAAAATTGAGGCGTTGGGGCCGCTGGATAATAACTCTTATCTCCTCGTTTCCCGCATCGTCTCAGTTATCCTCTCCCTATAAATAGGCGTGACTTAGGTCTTCCACTTTCCCTCTTTCAGTCGTCTTCTTCCTCTTGCCTCCTCTCAAACTCTGCCGCCGCCGCCGCCGTCGAACCCCTCGTCTTCACCGACTCAGGCCGCTGCATCAACCTGACTCTGACCAGAAATTGACGGTGAACCTCCGCAGCTCGTCCACATCTGTGAGTTCCTCTCCTTCCCTTTCTTAGATCTACATTGGAACTTTGTTGAGTTCGTCGGCGTTCATCACCGCCCGACGCAAACCCTCGCTAGTTTTTACCTCCAATGCCCTGTTTAGATCGTAAAAACTACGTAGAACTGATGCGGTACTTGTTTGTGTTGATCTTGCATAGAAATAGATCTCATTTCCCTTTGTTTGGAAACCCTCTTCGAATGTATGAACTTCTCTGCCCTGTTTTTAGGTCTAGAAAATTTTCTTTCAGAGCAATAATTTGATCCAGGATAATAGCTGTCATCCGTGAAACTTGCTTTATCACCCGGAAACCATCTTCTGGTAAATGCCCTTAGACACAACTGTCGAGGTGTGCGGCTTAAATAAATAACACAGAACCTTAGTTGCTTCTCATGACCTGAAGAATTTTGAACTGCTCTTGATACTTATAGCGGCTTAAATATTGTTGCACAGTCATCCTTATATCATTAGGCCCCTCCTTAAGCTGCCACCTTGAATAATTAGGATTTTTCTCCCTGGTTAAAATTGAGCCGGATCTTCTTATTTTGTCATAGGCCAACTGTTGTCATGGCTCCTAAGGCGTCCAAGGCCCATGTAACCTGCAATTGGGTCCCATCCATAGTTACCAAGAGTAAACTGGCTGAGTTCGTGAAATCTAGCCACCTGCCAAAAAGGGAGGTCATGTCTTATCGTGTCCCTGACCCGTCTGAAGAGAAGCATCAACCCAAAGAAGGGGAGGTGATAGTTTTTACGGATCACATGAGCCGGGGATTTGCCCCTCCCGGCTCAAAACTCTTCAGGGAAGTTTTGAATTTCTTTGACCTTAGACCTCAAGACATCGAACCCAATTCCGTGTCAAATATTTGCAATTTCCAAGTCTTCTGCGAGGTGTACCTGGGAGAGGAACCAAGTTTGCTATTATTCAGGGAACTTTTCTACATGAACTAGCAAAATGAACGTGCCAACGGGCCCAGTCTTGAGCTTGGCGGCATCTCAATCCAGCGAAGGAGAGACTGCCTTTTTCATTATGCTGAACTACCGAGTCACCCAAAATCTTGGAACCAAATGTGGTTCTATTGTCAGGACACTTCTCCGGCTGATGAGAAGCCTCTGCCCGGCTTTCGCGCCCTACGCCTTGAGTCCAACCACCCGCTACCAGACAAACTGACGGCCGTTGAACGTCTGCCTCTCAATCCCACCATCAAGAAGATCAAAGCTCTCTTGGGAAACGGTTTAAATGGCATCGATCTGGTCCGAGTCTGGGTCACTTGGCGAGTACTTCCATTAAGCCACCGTTCCGGCTTAATGTGTACTTATACAGGCGTAAAGGATGACCCGTTATGCCATAGTCCTGACGACTTACCAGATGATGTGGTGGAGGCTACGACCCAGTCACTGCTGAAGGAGGGCACTGTGACAAGTAACACCTTCGGCTTACTTCCCTTTTGCAAGAAGAACCCAGCCCATGCAGTAAGTTATCAATCTTAATAAATACTCTTTACTATGTTATACCTTCTTTGGTACTCATAACTCCTTATCCTTTCCCACAGGCCGATGATAACTTTTGGAAGGTCAAATATGACCATGAGGCTGCAAAACAAGCCAGGGCAACCAAAAAAGCCGAAAGGAAAGCCGCCAAGACGGGAACCTCAAAGAAGAAGAAACCCAGTGCCTTCGACTTACTCAAATTGGAGGATAGTTCTTCGAATGATGAAGAGGTAATCTTTAAATTTTCTTAATTCCCTTGTTATTACCTGTCTGACATTCTATCCCTTCAGGAGGATACGGGGAACAGTCAAGCAGCCAATGAAGAGGTAACTATAATCTCCTCCGACTCAGAGCCTTTGCCAAAGCAAAAGATCCAAAGGGTGACCCGGAAAGTAAGATTTTCATATGCTCTTGCTTATCAACATCCTCAATTTCTTGTGAAGCAACCACAGCTTGAGAACCGGAGGCAGACCCGGAACAACAAGGATGCGGAACTCTCCTCCGGCTTACCTGACGTAACCAGGAAGAATTGGACTGAGGTTATCTCTGATTTACGTTCTGTTTTACCTTTAGCAGGCTTAATTCGTCATCCTCTCAATTCGTTTGACTCTAATTATCAGGATACCTCTCCTTCTTCCGGTGAATCCATGCAGTCAAACATGCCGGCTTTCAAAACTGCTCCCGGGTAATGTAACCTTATGTACCTTGAATTTTACTTTACCCATGCTTGCGTATTCATCCTTCTGCCTTTGTTAACAGCATGCAAGTGAAACCCAGCAAGAGGGCGAAGAAGAATAAGCGTACCAAGACCCGATTGTAACTGAACCGGTGATTAATGTGTCTGCTCCAGGCAGCTCTACCCATCAGCCACCGCCTAATTCGGCTTCTGAAATTCCAGTGCCAACTTCTGATCCGTCTGCTGAGGATACTCTCAACACAAATGACCCGGAGACTCCTAGCCCGGTCAACACAAATGAACCAGAAGTTGAGATTGTGAGGTCTCAGTTTGTTGAACCAGGGCGGCCTACCGTCCTTGCCAAATGTTCCGCCAAGGAAGAACTTGCCGAACGCCGAAAAGCCAAGCAGGACATTACTGATTACACTCACTTAAGCATTGGTGATATAGTCTCGGGGTATCTGAATCAAGTGCATAATAGCCGTGACCTGAAAATTGACATGGTAAAACAAATACAGCACAAATCTGAGGTATAACTTATACTTTTTACCTGAGTCTTACATACTGTACCAGCCCCCAAGTCTATCGCTTATGAATAAATATGTTGTAGACTTAGAAATCTGCTTTACTTATTAATTTAGATGGTTCAAAGAAAATATATTTAACCCGGTCATAACATGATAGTTGTAAATTTGCAATATACATTAGTCCCCAAGTGTCAAGTATCTTTACTTGTAAAGTGCTTGAGACTTAATATGTGTGACCCGGTATGATAAGTTTAAAATACTTCAGCATACATTAGCCCCCAAGTGCCAAGTATCTTTACTTGTAAAGTGCTTGGGACTTGAATGTTACCTTACTATAATCCTTACCATAACCTGGTGTCAATGCAGGCCACCATAAGTCAGTTTGAATCGGAGCTTGCTGTCCTAAAGAGTCGTCTGGAAACTCAAGAACTTGAGACTCAGAAGGCTAACTCCAAATTTGAATTCAGTGTCTTTGAAAATGAGAAGCTGAAGAAGAATTTTGAGTCAGAGAAGAAAGCTTGGGCTAATGAGAAGGCTTCACTGGTGACTCAGGCCGAGACAACAGAAGCATCTCTTGTAGAGGCAACAACCGAGTTGTCCGACTTAAAACGGCAGATATCTCAAATGGTCTCAGCCATCTTCGGTAAGTTACTGTGCAAAACTTCAAACATAGTAACCTTTCAATGACTTCTTGTAATAATTACTTCCGGCTGACTGTTATATTCGTGTACATACAGGCCCCAGGAGTACCAACCTTAAACAAAACATGCTGATCAAGCTTAAAGCAGTTTATACCTTAGTGGAACAGCTGTACTCCGGGTCACAACGTGCTTTGTCCGTTGTAGCCTTATCAAGCCCTCCTCCCCGCCTTCTGCAAGACGTGTTGAAGAGCCTCGCTTTCCTGCCTCAGCGGATCCAAGACTTAAGCCGGGCGTCCTCAAGAGCTGGGGCCGTAGCCGCATTGAGCCGGGCTAAACCATGGCTCCCAGAACTAGACCCGGCCGACCTTGCCCTTGGATACCCAAGTCTGAAGGAAGACAGCACTATATTTGACGACCATGATTTCACCGCCTGCGTCAAGGCCATACGTCCCGTGGCAACCCTTGTTGGAAACGACACTGACCTTAGCAAGTATGCGCCGGCTTATGACAGTGAAAACCGGAGAATTCCAAACACTCCATATGATCAAATCAGCCTGATCCCTCCAATTCATAAGCATACTTTTGCCCCTGAAGTGGACCCAGTCGGTTTAATAGATGACAAAGCTGAGTTTGAAGCTTTGAGCGGCATTGACTGGGCCTCGTCAACTTTCCAGGAAAAAACAGCCGACGGAGAAGCAGAGAAGGATAACCCGGAGACTTCAAGCTCGCCGAAGGAGTGAATCGCCAGGTGTTTTGCAAAAAACAATGCTTCACTTACTCAGACTCAGGGAGTCTTGTAATAGGATAGGAAAAACCTCTCAACTTTTGTCATGCCTTCGCGCATGTTTATGGCGCTTAATACTTTCATAAGCCGCCATTGTTATATATTTCCAGCTTATGTTGATCGTTTGTCTCCCTGATGTTAAATTTGCTTGTCTTATCCTGCACATGAACAAAAAAAACTCCCTTGGCGGTTTATCACACAGTGGGTCACATAAAGTATTTGTAACTCGGAATACGAACCAAAGGCACCCTACATAGGCTGGTTTATGACTAGACTTTGCTAAGCATAAGCATAATAGCATACCTGCGATCCTCTGATAATCTTTCCTGCTGACTTGACGCTCACCTCGTACTTAACAACCTGGTGTGACCAATATTAAACTGGAAAGACAAAAAAACATCTCATAATGTTTTCCCAAGGCCTCAGGATAGTCAAAATATTTTACAGGCTTCTGATTCGAATACGATCAGTAAACCGTTCCAAAGGGGTTAAGCTAAGATTTGGATACGATCATATAGCCCCCAGTGGCTTGGCGATGCCGATCAGATGGGTATCGACAGCTATGTTCTCTTTGGTTTGAATACGACCTATGTCTGAACAGGAAGCCCCCAAGTGACCATGAGATTTGTTTAATGACGTTGATTCGTATACGATCCACGTCAGACCCAAAGGAGTTAAGCTGTGATTCAAATATGATCAAGAAGCCCCCAAGTGGGTTTGGCAGTATGTCGATCAAGCGCGTATCGACAGCTATGTTCTCTTTGGTTCGAATACGACCTATGTTTGAACAGGAAGCCCCCAAGTGATCATGGCTAGATTCAGATATGATCATAAGCCGGACCAAAGGGAAAGCCGGATTCAGATATGATCCGCTCCCTGTTGGTAGTGTCCACCACCTGATAAAGAAGACATAAAAACATTCTTTATGGAAAAAAAGGACAGAGGTCCTGCTTTATTGCTTTATCTAATATGTACATCGTCAAAAGTATATACATCCTAAGAGCCGGTGGCTCAAGTATAGTAAGGCCGGAGATGAGCTATATTCCACGACCGGCGGGTCTCCTCCTCTGACTTACGTGAGTCCTTGTGTTCTCGAATATCAATGAGGTAGTATGACCCATTGTTCAAATTCTTGCTGACCACAAAGGGTCCTTCCCAAGGCGGAGATAGCTTGTGCATGTCAGATTGATCCTGGATGAGCCGGAGCACCAAATCACCTTCCTGAAAGGTTCTGCTCTTGACCCCCCGGCTGTGATAACGGCGCAGGTCTTGCTGGTAAATCGCCGAATGGGCCATTGCTAAGTCTCGCTCCTCATCCAACAAGTCCAGTGCCTCTTGACGAGCCTTTTCGTTGTCCGCCTCAACATAAGCCGCCACACGGGGTGAGTCGTGTCGGATGTCACTTGGTAGAACTGCCTCTGCTCCATAGACCATGAAAAAAGGTGTATAACCCATAGATCTATTAGGCGTAGTGTTGATGCTCCATAGTACAGAGGGTAACTCCTCCACCCAACAACCCGGTGTCCGTTTTAAAGGGGACTAAGAGTCGGGGTTTAATACCCTTCAGTATCTCTTGATTAGCTCTTTCTGCTTGACCATTGGATTGAGGATGAGCAACGACCGAAACATCAAGCCGGATATGTTCTCGCTGACAGAACTCTTCCATGGCTCCCATGGAAAGGTTAGTACCATTATCAGTTATAATGCTGTGTGGGAAATCAAAGCGAAAGATCACCTTTTTCATGAACCGAACCGTTGTGGCCGCATCACACTTACTGACTGGCTCCGCCTCAACCCACTTTGTAAACTTATCCACTGCCACCAGGAGATGTGTCTTTTTATCCTTAGACCTCTTGAAAGGTCCAACCATTTCAAGCCCCCAGACGGCGAATGGCCAGGTAATCGGGATCATCCTCAATTCCTGAGCCGGCACATGAATACGTCGTGAGAACTTCTGATAACCATCACATTAACTGACCAGATCCTCCGCATCAGCATGAGCCGTGAGCCAGTAGAAACCATGACGGAAAGCCTTGGCCACAAGAGATTTTGAGCCGGCATGATGACCACAATCTCCTTCATGAATCTCACGAAGTATCTCTTGTCCCTATCCAGGTGACACACGGCGTTGAAACGCCCCTGTCACACTCCAATGATGCAACTCACCAAAGTTTCATCCTCCGGCAACTCTCCCCGGGTCATATAGGCCAAATATGGCACGGTCCAATCCGGGATGACATGAAGAGCCGCCACCAGCTGTGCCTCGGAGTCTGGCACCGCTAGTTCTTCCTCGGTTGGCACCTTGACAGAAAGGTTATGCAAAACATCAAGAAAGGTGTTAGGTGGCACCGGCTTACGTTGAGATCCCAGCCAGCTTAAAGCATCAGCCGCCTCATTCTTCCTTCGATCAATGTGCTCCACTTGATAACCCTTGAAATGTCCACCCACAACATCTACTTCCCTATGGTAAGCCGCCATAAGGGGATCTTTAGAATCCCACTTGCCTGAGACCTGTTGAGCCACGAGATCTGAGTCGCCCAAACACCTTACCCGGCTCAAATTCATCTCCTTGGCCATCCGGAGACCATGGAGCAAGGCCTCGTATTCAGCTGCATTGTTAGTACAAGGAAACATGAGCCGGAGCACATAGCGAAATTTGTCACCTCGAGGGGATTTGTCAGCTGCATTGATATGGCCTTTTAATAAGGGGTGTTTCAGACCCAAATCCTTTTATGTGCATGAGCATCAACATATTGTGGTTGATCCTATTTTCCAATGGATTCGGAAGTCTTCATGCACCCTGAAAATTAAAATGTTTGGATGGTTGCTGCTGAGGGATCGTTTAAACACCAGAGACATGTTGCAGAGGAGGCATTAGCATGTGGAGGATCACTCTTGTGTGCTATGCCCATATATCATTCATGAGGATGTTGCTTACTTGTTTTTCTCATGTAATTTCAGTGTGAGAGTTTGGGATTACTTGTAGATTCATTTGGACCCTCAACCTGGGATGACCACCTATAACATGGTTGTAAAGGCTAGGAAGGATTTTGGGCATATTTTCTTCACTGAAGTGGTTTTTACAGCTGCTTGGAATATTTGGATTCTAAGGAATGGCAAGGTTTTCAGGAATGAGAGGCCTTCTTTCAGAGCCTGGAGACACAACTTTATTCATGACATAACCTTGCTCTCTCATAGGATAAAATGTAAATGCAGGGATAGCTTTCTGACCTGGATCTCTGATCTTCCATAGTTTAGTTACCCATTTTGGGTTGTAAGTATCTCCGTTTTCCTTCTTTTCCTTTTGTTTTCAACTTGTACATGACTTTGTTCTCCTCTATTATTTTGAATAAAGAGTTGTGAGGTAGTTGCCTTCTAGTATATAGTAAAAAAACACCTTCAGAGATACCTGTAGAGCATCTTTATAATCACCCAGTTATGTTGTGATGTTTGATAGCACACACGGCATTCTTCCGGTATCCGGGAGTTGCATAATCTCATAGTCGAAGGAATATGTATTTGACATGAAGAAAGCAATAGCAATAAAACTGAACGATCATAATGCTAAGCTAACGAATGGGTCTTGTCCATCACATCATTCTCCTAATGATGTGATACTGTTTATCAAATGACAACACATGTCTATGGTTAGGAAACTTAACCATCTTTGATCAACGAGCAAGTCTAGTAGAGGCTTACTAGGGACAGAGTGTTTTGTCTATGTATCCACACATGTATCAAGTTTTTGGTTCATTCAATTCTAGCATGAATAATAAACGTTTATCATGAAATAAGGAAATATAAAATAACAACTTTATTATTGCCTCTAGGGCATATTTCCTTCAGTCTCCCACTTGCACTAGAGTCAATAATATAATTCACATTGCCATGTGATTTAACACCAATAGTTCACATCTTTATGTGATTAACACCCATAGTTCACATTGCCATGTGACCAACACCCAAAGGGTTTACTAGAGTCAATAATCTAGTTCACGGCGCTATGTGATTTACACCCAAAGAGTACTTAGGTGTGATCATGTTTTGCTTGTGAGAGAGGTTTAGTCAACGGATCTGTCACATTCAGATCCGTATTTATTTCGCAAATTTCTATGTCTACAATGCTCTGCATGGAGCTAATCTAGCTAATTGCTCCCACTTTCAATATGTATCCAGATTGAGACTCGGAGTCATCTGGATTGGTGTAAAAGCTTGCATCGACGTAACTCTTTATGGCAAACTCTTTACGATGAACTATTTATCACCTGCATAACCGAGAAACATTTCCTTAGTCTTCTAAGGAAAATTTGACCGCTGTCTAGTGATCTACTTCCTGGATCACTATTGTACCCCCTTGCCAAACTCATGTCATGGTACACAACAGGTTTTGGTACACAACATGGCATACTTTATAGAACCTATGGCTGAGGCATAGGGAATGACTTTCATTCTCTCACTACTACCGTGGCCGGGCTTTGAGTCTTACTCGACTTCGTGTTGGAAATATGCCCTAGAGGCAATAATAAAATGGTTATTATTATATTTATTTGTTTATGATAATTGTCTGTTATTCATGCTATAATTGTGTTATCCGGAAATCGTAATACATGTGTGAATATATAGACCACAACATGTCCCTAGTAAGCCTCTAGTTGACTAGCTCGTTGATCAACAGATAGTCATGGTTTCCTGACTATGGGCATTGGATGTCATTGATAACGGGATCACATCATTAGGAGAATGATGTGATGGACAAGACCCAAACCTAAGCATAGCTCAACGATCGTGTAGTTCGTTTAGCTAGAGCTTTTCCAAATGTCAAGTATCATTTCCTTAGACCATGAGATTGTGCAACTCCCGGATACCGTAGGAGAGCTTTGGGTGTGCCAAATGTCACAACGTAACTGGGTGACTATAAAGGTGCACTACGGGTATCTCCGAAAGTGTCTGTTGGGTTGGCACGAATCGAGACTGGGATTTGTCACTCCGTATGACGGACAGGTATCTCTGGGCCCACTCGGTAATGCATCATCATAATGAGCTCAATGTGACCAAGTGTCTGGTCACGGGATCATGCATTACGGTACGAGTAAAGTGACTTGCCGGTAACGAGATTAAACGAGGTATTTGGATACCGACGATCAAGTCTCTGGCAAGTAACATACCGATTGACAAAGGGAATTGTATCTCGACATCGTGGTTCATCCGATGAGATCATCGAGGAGCATGTGGGAGCCAACATGGGTATCCAGATCCCGCTGTTGGTTATTGACCGGAGAGGCGTCTCGGTCATGTCTACATGTCTGTCGAACACGTAGGGTCTACACACTTAAGGTTCGGTGATGCTAGGGTTGTAGAGATATAAGTATGCAGTAAACCGAAAGTTGTTAGGAGTCCCGGATGAGATCCCGGACGTCACGAGGAGTTCTGGAATGGTCCGGAGGTAAAGAATTATATATAGGAAGTGAAGTTTCGGCCATCGGGAAAGTTTCGGGGGTTACCGATATTGTACCGGGACCACCGGAAGGGTCCCGGGGGTCCACCGGGTGGGGCCACCTATCCCGGAGGGCCCCATGGGCTGAAGTGGGAGGGGAACCAGCCCTTGGTGGTCTGGTGCGCCCCCCCTTGGGCCCCCCCTGCGCTTAGGGTTGGAAACCCTAGGGGTGGGGGGCGCCTCCACTTGCCTTGGGGGGCAAGCCACCCCCTTGGCCACCGCCCCCCTAGGAGATTGCATCTCCTAGGGCCGGCGCCCCCCTAGGGGCCCTATATAAAGAGGGGCAGGGAGGGCAGCCGCACACATGCTCTTGGCGCCTCCGTCTCCCCTTGCTACACCTCTCCCTCTCGCAGACGCTTGGCGAAGCCCTGCCGAGATCGTTGCTGCATCCACCACCACGCCGTCGTGCTGCTGGATCTTCATCAACCTCTCCTTTCCCCTTGCTGGATCAAGAAGGAGGAGATGTCTCCCTGACCATACGTTTCTTGAATGCGGAGGTGTCGTCCGTTCGGCGCTAGGATCTCCGGTGATATGGATCACGACGAGTACGACTCCCTCAACCCCATTCCCTTGAACGCTTCCGCTCGATCTACAAGGGTACGTAGATGCACTCCTCTATCTCGTTGCAAGATGAACTCATAGATTGATCTTGGTGAAACCGTAGAAAAAAATTTATTTTCTGCAACGTTCCCCAACAGTGGCATCATGAGCTAGGTCTATGCGTAGTACTCTTTGCACGAGTAGAACACAAATCTGTTATGGGCGTAGATGTTGTCAACTTTCTTGCCACTACTAGTCTTATTTTGCTTCAGCGGTATTGTGGGATGAAGCGGCCCAGACCGACCTTACACGTACGCTTACGTGAGACAGGTTCCACCGACTGACATGCACTAGTTGCATAAGGTGGCTAGCAGGTGTCTGTCTCTCCCACTTTAGTTGGAGCGGATTCGATGAAAAGGGTCCTTGTGAAGGGTAAATAGAAGTTGACAAATCACGTTGTGGCTTTAACGTAGGTAAGAAAACATTCTTGCTAGAACCCTATCACAGCCACATAAAACTTGCAACAACAATTAGAGGACGTCTAACTTGTTTTTGCAGCATATGATTTGTCATGTGATATGGCCAAAAGTTGTGATGAATGATGAATGATATATTGTGATGTATGAGATCATGTTCTTGTAATAGGAATCACGACTTGCATGTCGATGAGTATGACAACCGGCAGGAGCCATAGGAGTTGTCTTTATTTTTTGTATGACCTGCGTGTCATTGAAGAATGCCATGTAAACTACTTTACTTTATTGCGAAACGCGTTAGTCATAGAAGTAGAAGTAGCCGTTGGCGTGACAACTTCATGAAGACACGATGATGGAGATCATGATGATGGAGATCATGGTGTCATGCCGGTGACAAGATGATCATGGAGCCCCAAAGATGAATATCAAAGGAGCTATATGATATTGGCCATATCATGTCACTACTTTATATAATTGCATGTGATGTTTATTATGTTTATGCATCTTGTTTCCTTAGAACGACGGTAGTAAATAAGATGATCCCTTATAACAATTTCAAGAAAGTGTTCCCCCTAACTGTGCACCGTTGCTAAAGTTCGTCGTTTCGAAGCACCACGTGATGATCGGGTGTGATAGATCCTTACGTTCACATACAACGGGTGTAAGACAGTTTTACACATGCAAAAACACTTAGGGTTAACTTGACGAGCCTAGCATGTACAGACATGGCCTCGGAACACAAGAGACCGAAAGGTCGAACATGAGTCGTATGGAAGATATGATCAACATGGAGATGTTCACCGATGATGACTAGTCCGTCTCACGTGATGATCTGACACGGCCTAGTCAACTCGGATCATGTATGACTTAGATGACTAGAGGGATGTCTAATCTGAGTGGGAGTTCATTGAATAATTTGATTAGATGAACTTAATTATCATGAACTTAGTCTAAAATCTTTACAGTATGTCTTGTAGATCAAATGGCCCATGTTACCCTCAACTTCAACGCGTTCCTAGAGAAAACCAAGATGAAGATGATGGCAGCAACTATACGGACTGGGTCCAGAACCTGAGGATCATCCTCATAGCTGCCAAGAAAGATTATGTCCTAGAAGCACCGCTAGGTGAAGCACCCATCCCGGAGAACCAAGACGTTATGAACGCTTGGCAGTCTCGTGCTGATGATTACTCCCTCGTTCAGTGCGGCATGCTTTACATCTTAGAACCGGGGCTCCAAAAGCGTTTTGAGCAACACGGAGCATATGAGATGTTCGAAGAGCTGAAAATGGTTTTCCAAGCTCATGCCCGGGTCGAGAGATATGAAGTCTCTGACAAGTTCTTCAGCTGTAAGATGGAGGAAGATAGTTCTGTCAGTGAGCACATACTCAAGATGTCTGGGTTGCACAACTGCTTGACTTAGCTGGGAGTTAATATCCCGGATGACGCGGTTATTGACAGAATCCTCCAGTCGCTTCCACCGAGCTACAAGAGCTTTGTGATGAACATCAATATGTAGGGGATGGAAAAGACCATTCCTAAGGTATATTCAATGCTGAAATCAGCAGAGGTAGAGATCAAGAAAGAACATCAAGTGTTGATGGTGAATAAAACCACTAAGTTCAAGAAAGGCAAGGGTAAGAAGAACTTCATGAAGGATGGCAAGGGAGTTGCCGCGCCCGGCAAGCCAGTTGCCGGGAAGAAGTCAAAGAATGGACCCAAGCCTGAGACTGAGTGCTTTTATTGTAAGGGAAGCGGTCACTGGAAGCGGAACTGCCCCAAGTACTTAGCGGACAAGAAGGCCAGCAACACTAAAGGTATATGTGATATACATGTAATTGATGTGTACATTACCAGTACTCGTAGTAGCTCCTGGGTATTTGATACCGGTGCGGTTGCTCATATTTGTAACTCAAAGCAGGAACTGCGGAATAAACGGAGACTGGCAAAGGACGAGGTGACGATGCGCGTCGGGAATGGTTCCAAGGTCGATGTGATCGCCGTCGGCACGCTACCTATACATTTACCTACGGGATTAGTTTTAAACCTCAATAATTGTTATTTAGTGCCAAGTTTGAGCATGAACATTGTATCTGGATCTCGTTTAATACGAGATGGCTACTCATTTAAATCCGAGAATAATGGTTGTTCTATTTATATGAGAGATGTGTTTTATGGTCATGCCCCGATGGCCAATGGTTTATTCTTAATGAATCTCGAACGTGATGTTACACATATTCATAGTGTGAATACCAAAAGATGTAAAGTTGATAACGATAGTCCCACATACTTGTGGCACTGCCGCCTTGGTCACATTGGTGTCAAGCGCATGAAGAAGCTCCATGCTGATGGACTTTTAGAGTCTCTTGATTATGAAACATTTGACACATGTGAACCATACCTCATGGGCAAAATGACCAAGACTCCGTTCTCCAGAACAATGGAGCGAGCAACCAACTTATTGGAAATCATACATACTGATGTGTGCGGTCCAATGAGCGTTGAGGCTCGCGGAGGATATCGTTATGTTCTCACTCTCACTGACGACTTGAGTAGATATGGGTATGTCTACTTGATGAAACACAAGTCTGAGACCTTTGAAAATTTCAAGGAATTTCAGAATGAGGTAGAGAATCAACGTGACCGAAAGATAAAGTTCCTACGATCAGATCATGGAGGAGAATATTTAAGTCATGAATTTGGTACGCACTTAAGAAAATGTGGAATTGTTTCACAACTCACGCCGCCTGGAACACCTCAGCGTAACGGTGTGTCCGAACGTCGTAATCGCACTTTATTGGATATGGTGCGAACTATGATGTCTCTTACCGATTTACCGCTATCTTTTTGGGGATACGCTCTAGAGACAACTACATTCACTTTAAATAGGGCACCGTCTAAATCCGTTGAGACGACACCGTATGAATTATGGTTTGGGAAGAAACCTAAGCTGTCGTTTCTAAAAGTTTGGGGATGCGATGCTTATGTCAAGAAACTTTAACCTGAAAAGCTCGAACCCAAGTCGGAAAAATGCGTCTTCATAGGATACCCTAAGGAAACCCTTGGGTATACCTTCTACCTAAGATCCGAAGGCACGATCTTTGTTGCCAAGAACGGGTCCTTTCTGGAGAAAGAGTTTCTCTCGAGTGAAGTAAGTGGGAGGAAAGTGGAACTTGACGAAGTACTACCTCTTCAACCGGTGAGTAGCGCAGCTCAGGAAGATGTCCCTGTGGTGCCAGCACCAACCGAAGAGGAAGTTAATGATGATGATCAAGGTACTTCGGATCAAGTTACTACTGAACTTCGTAGGTCCACGAGGACACATTCCACACCAGAGTGGTATGGCAACCATGTCCTGGAAATCATGTTGTTAGACAACAGTAAACATTCGAACTATGAAGAAGCTATGGCGGGCCCAGATTCTAACAAATGGCTTGAAGCATGCAATCCGAGATAGGATCCATGTATGAAAACGAAGTATGGACTTTGACAGACTTGCCCGATGATCGGCGAGTGATAGAAAACAAATGGATCTTTAAGAAGAAGACGGACGCGGATGGTAATGTTACCATCTATAAAGCTCGACCTGTCGCTAAGGGTTATCGGCAAGTTCAAGGGGTTGACTACGACGAGACATTCTCTCCTGTAGCGAAGCTAAAGTCTGTCCGAATCATGTTAGCAATTGCCGCATACTATAATTATGAGATATGGCAAATGGACGTCAAAACGGCATTCCTTAACGGTCATCTTAAGGAAGAACTGTATATGATGCAGCTGGAAGGTTTTGTCGACCCTGAGAATGCTAACAAGGTATGCAAGCTCCAGCGTTCCATTTATGGGCTAGTGCAAGCATCTCGGAGTTGGAACATTCGCTTTGATGAGATGATCAAATCGTTTGGGTTTATGCAGACTTATGGAGAAGCCTGCGTTTACAAGAAAGTGAGTGGGAGCACTGTAGCATTTCTCATATTATATGTAGATGACATACTTTTGATGGGAAATGATATAGAACTCTTGGACAGCATTAAGGCCAACTTGAATAAGTGTTTTTCAATGAAGGACCTTGGAGAAGCTACTTACATACAGGGCATCAAGATCTATAGGGATAGATCAAGACGCCTCATAGGTCTTTCACAAAGCACAAAGCTTGATAAGATATTGACGAAGTTCAATATGGATCTGTCTAAGAAGGGGTTCTTGCCTGTGTTGCAAGGTGTGAAATTGAGCTCAGCTCAATGCCCGACCACGGCAGAAGATATAGAAGAGATGAGTGTCATCCCCTATGCCTTAGCCATAGGATCAATTATGTATGACATGCTGTGTACCAGACCTGATGTAAACCTTGCCATAAGTTTGGTAGGAATGTACCAAAGTAATCCCGGCAAGGAACACTAGACAGCGGTCAAGAATATCCTGAAGTACCTGAAGAGGACTAAGGATATGTTTCTCGTTTTTGGAGGTGACAAAGAGCTCGTCGTAAAGGGTTACGTCGACGCTAGCTTCGACACAGATCTGGATGACTCTAAGTCACAAACCGGATACGTATATATTTTGAATGGTGGGGCGGTAAGCTGGTGCAGTTGCAAGCAAAGCGTGGTGGCGGGATCTACATGTGAAGCAGAGTACATGGCAGCCTCGGAGGCAGCACATGAAGCGATCTGGGTGAAGGAGTTCATCACCTACCTAGGAGTCATACCCAATGCATCAGGGTCGATCAAACTCTTCTGTGACAACACTGGAGCTATGGCACTTGCCAAGGAGCCCAGGTTTCACAAGAAGACCAGGCACATCAAGTGTCGCTTCAACTCCATTCGTGAAAATGTTCCAGATGGAGACATAGATATTTGTAAAGTACATACGGACCTGAATGTAGCAGATCCATTGACTAAACCTCTCCCTAGGGCAAAACATGATCAACACCAGAATTCCATGGGTGTTCGATTCATCACAATGTAACTAGATGATTGACTCTAGTGCAAGTGGGAGACTCTTGGAAATATGCCCTAGAGGCAATAATAAAATGGTTATTATTATATTTCTTTGTTCATGATAATTGTCTATTATTCATGCTATAATTGTGTTATCCGGAAATCGTAATACATGTCTGAATACATAGACCACAACATGTCCCTAGTAAGCCTCTAGTTGACTAGCTCGTTGATCAACAGATAGTCATGGTTTCCTGACTATGGGCATTGGATGTCATTGATAACGGGATCACATCATTAGGAGAATGATGTGATGGACAAGACCCAAACCTAAGCATAGCTCAAAGATCGTGTAGTTCGTTTAGCTAGAGCTTTTCCAAATGTCAAGTATCATTTCCTTAGACCATGAGATTGTGCAACTCCTGGATACCATAGGAGTGCTTTGGGTGTGCCAAACGTCACAACGTAACTGGGTGACTATAAAGGTGCGCTACGGGTATATCTAAAAGTGTCTGTTGGGTTGGCACGAATCGAGACTGGGATTTATCACTCCGTATGACGGAGAGGTATCTCTGGGCCCACTCGGTAATGCATCATCATAATGAGCTCAATGTGACCAAGTGTCTGGTCACGGGATCATGCATTACAGTATGAGTACAGTGACTTGCCGGTAACGAGATTAAACGAGGTATTGGGATACCGACGATTGAGTCTCGGGCAAGTAACGTACCGATTGACAAAGGGAATTGTATACGGGATTGCTTGAGTCCTTGACATCGTGGTTCATCCGATGAGATCATCGAGGAGCATGTGGAAGCCAACATGGGTATCCAGATCCCGCTGTTGGTTATTGACCGGAGAGGCATCTCGGTCATGTCTACATGTCTCCCGAACCCGTAGGGTCTACACACTTAAGGTTCGGTGACGCTAGGGTTGTAGAGATATAAGTATGCACTAAACCAAAAGTTGTTCGGAGTCCTGGATGAGAACCCGGACGTCATGAGGAGTTCCGGAATGGTCCGGAGGTAAAGAATTATATATAGGAAGTGAAGTTTCGGCCATCGGGAAAGTTTCGGGGGTTACCGGTATTGTACCGGGACCACCGGAAGGGTCCCGGGGGTCCACCGGGTGGGGCCACCTATCCCGGAGGGCCCCATGGGCTGAAGTGGGAGGGGAACCAGCCCCTGGTGGGCTGGTGCGCCCCCCTTGGGCCCCTCCTGCGCCTAGGGTTGGAAACCCTAGGAGTGGGGGGCGCCTCCACTTGCCTTGGGGGGCAAGCCACCCCCTTGGCCGCCGCCCCCTAGGGGCCCTATATAAAGAGGAGGGAGGAAGGGAAGCCGCACCCATGCTCTTGGCGCCTCCCTCTCCCTCTCGCAGACGCTTGGCGAAGCCCTGCCGAGATCGCTGCTGCATCCACCACCACGCTGTCGTGCTGCTGGATCTTCATCAACCTCTCCTTCCCCCTTGCTGGATCAAGAAGGAGGAGACGTCTCCCTGACCGTACGTGTGTTGAATGCGGAGGTACTGTCCGTTCGGCGCTAGGATCTCCGGTGATTTGGATCACGACGAGTACGACTCCCTCAACCCCGTTCCCTTGAACGCTTCCGCTCGATCTACAAGGGTATGTAGATGCACTCCTCTATCTCATTGCTAGATGAACTCATAGATTGATCTTCGTGAAACCGTAGAATTTTTTTTATTTTCTGCAACGTTCCCCAACACTTCATACCTTACAACTCAGGCAAGAACTCCTTTGACTGGTCCATTTTGAACTCCTTTAAAATCTGGTCAAGTTATGTACTCACTGAAAAACTTATCAAGTGTCTTGATCTATCTCTATAGATCTTGATGCCCAATATGTAAACAACTTCATCGAGGTCGTTCATTGAAAAATTCTTATTCAAGTATCCTTTCATGCTATCCAAAAAAATTATATCATTTCCAATCAGCAATATGTCATCCACATATAATATCAGAAATGCTACAGAGCTCCCGCTTACTTTCTTGTAAATACAGGCTTCACCATAAGTCTGTATAAACCATATTCTTTGATCACCTCATCAAAGGGTATATTCCAATTCTGAGATGCTTGCACCAGTCCATAGATGGATCGCTGGAGCTTGCACACTTTGTTAGCACCTTTAGGATCGACAAAACCTTCTGGTTGCATCATATACAACTCTTCTTTTAGAAGTCCATTAAGGAATGTAGTTTTTGACATCCATTCGCTAGATTTCATAAAATGCGGCAATTGCTAACATGATTTGGACAGACTTAAGCATCACTACGAGTGAGAAAATCTCATTGTAGTCAACACATTAAACTTTGTCAAAGCCTTTTGCGACAAGTTGAGCTTTGTAGATAGTAACACTATCATCAGCGTCCGTCTTCCTCTTGAAGATCCATTTATTCTCAATGGCTTGCCGATCATCAGGCAAGTCCACCAAAGTCCACACTTTGTTCTCATACATGGATCCTATCTCAAATTTCATGGGCTCAAGCCATATGCCGGAATCTGGGCTCGTCATAGCTTCTTCATAGTTCATAGGTTCTCCATGGTCTAATAACATGACTTCCAGGACAGGATTACCGTACCACACTCTGGTGCGCAACGTGCTCTGTTCGACCTACGAGGTCCATTAGTAACTTGATCCGAAGCTTCATGATCATCATCATTAGCTTCCTCTCTAGTTGGTGTAGGCATCACAGGAACGAATTTCACCGATGTGCTGCTTTCCAATTTGAAAGAAGGTACAATTACCTCATCAAGTTCTACTTTCCTCCCACTCACTTCTTTCGAGAGAAACTCCTTCTCTAGAAAGGTTTCATTCTCGGCAACAAGATCTTGCCTTTCGGATCTGTGGTAAAAGGTGTACCCAATTGTTTCCTTAGGGTATCCTATGAAGATGCACTTCTCCAATTTGGGATCGAGCTTATCAGGCTAAAGTCTTTTGACATAAGCATCGCATCCCCAAACTTTAAGAAACGACGTCTTAGGTTTATTGCCAAACCACAGTTCATACGGTGTCATCTTAACGGATTTAGACGGTGCCCTATTTAATGTGAATGCAGTTGTCTCTAATGCATAACCCCAAAATGATAGTGGTATATTGGTAGGAGACATCATAGATCGCACCATATCTAATAAAGTACGTTACGATGTTCAGACACACCATTACACTATTGTGTTCCAGGTGACGTGAGTTGTGAAACTATTCCACATTGTTTTAAATGAAGGTCAAACTCATAACTCAAATATTCGCCTCCGTGACTAGATCGTAGAAACTTTTATTTTGTTGTTACGATGACTCTCCACTTCACTCTGAAAATCTTTGAACTTTTCAAACATTTCAGACTTGTGTTTCATTAAGTAGATATACCCATATCTGCCCAAATCATCTGTGAAGGTTAGAAAATAACAATACCCGCCGCATGCCTCAACACTCATCAGACCACATACATCGGTATGTATTATTTCCAATAAGTCATTGGCTCGCTCCATTGTTCCAGAGAACGGAGTTTTAGTCATCTTGCCCATGAGGCATGGTTCGCAAGTATCAAATGATTCATAATCAAGTGATTCCAAAAGCCCATCAACATGGAGTTTCTTCATGCGCTTTACACCAATATGGCCTAAACGCAGTGCCACAAGTATGTTGCACTATCATTATCAACTTTGCATCTTTTGGCATCAATATTATGAATATGTGTATCACTAAGATCGAGATTCAATAAACCATTAACATTGGGTGTATGACCATAGAAGGTTTTATTCATGTAAACAGAATAACAATTATTCTTTGTCTTAAATGAATAACCGTATTGCAATAAACACGATCCTATCTTGTTCATGCTCAACGCAAACACCAAATAACATTTATTTAGGTTCAACACTAATCCTGAAAGTATAGGGAGTGTGCGATGATGATCATATCAATCTTGGAACCACTTCAAACACACATCGTCACTTCACCCTCAACTAGTCTCCACTTATTTTGCAACTCCTTGTTTCGAGTTACTAATCTTAGCAACCGAACAGGTATCAAATACCCAGGGGCTACTACGAGCACTAGTAAGGTATACATCCATAACTTGTATATTAAATATACCTTTGTTCACTTTGCGATCGTTCTTATCTACCAAATATTTGGGGTAGTTCCGCTTCTAGTGACCAATTCTTTTGCAGTAGAAGCACTTGGTTTCAGGCTTAGGTCCGGCTTTGGGCTTCTTCACGGGAGTGACAACTTGCTTTCCATTCTTCTAGAAGTTCCCTTTCTTTTCCATGCCCTTTTTCTTGAAACTAGTGGTCTTGTTAACCATCAACATTTGATGCTCTTTCTTGATTTCTACCTTTGTCGATTTTAGCATAGCGAAAAGCTTGAGAATCGTTTTCGTCATCCCTTGCATATTATAGTTCATCACGAAGTTCTAAGCACATGGAAAATCACTATATTATCTGGAAAATTAACTCCCACTTGATTCAAGCGATTGTAGTGCCCAGACATTCTGAGCAAATGCTCACTAGCTGAGCTATTCTCCTCCATCTTGTAGGCAAAGTACTTGTCAGAGGTCTCATACCTCTCGACATGGGCATGAGTCTGAAATACCAATTTCAGCTCTTGGAACATCTCATATGGTCTGTGGCGTTCAAAATGTTTTTGAAGTCCCGGTTCTAAGCCGTAAATCATGGTGCACTAAACTATCAAGTAGTCATCATATTGAGCTAGCCAAACGTTCATAATGTCTGCATCTTCTCCTGCAATAGGTCTGTCACCTAGTGGTGCATCAAGAACATAATTCTTCTGTGCAGCAATGAGGATAATATTCAAATCATGGACTCAGTCCACATCATTGCTACTATCATCTTTCAACTTATTTTTCTCTAGGAACATATCAAAAATAAACGGGGAGCCACAACGCGAGCTATTGATCTACAACATAGTTTTCAAATACTATCAGGACTAAGTTCATGATAAATTAAGTTCAATTAAACATATTACTTAAGAACTCCCACTTAGATAGACATCCATCAAGTCATCTAAATGATACGTGATCCAAATCAACTAAACCATGTCCGATCATCATGTGAGATGGAGTACTCATCAATGGTGAACATCTCTATGTTGATCATATCTACCATATGATTCACGTTCGACCTTTCGGTCTCCAGTGTTTTGAGGCCATGTCTTTACATGCTAGGCTCATCAAGTTTAACCCGAGTATTCCGCATGTGCAAAACTGTCTTGCACCCGTTGTATGTGAACGTGGAGCCTATCACACCCGATCATCATGTGGTGTCTCATCACAAAGAACTATCGCAACAGTGCATACTCAGTGAGAACACGTATACCTTAAAATTTTAGTTAAGGGATCATCTTATAATTTTGCCGCCGTACTAAGAAAAATAAGATGTATAAAAGATAAACATCATATGCAATCAAAATATGTGACATGATATGGCCATCATCATCTTGTGCTTTTGATCTCCATCTCCGAAACATCATCATGATTCCCATCGTCACCGGCTCGACACCTTGATCTCCATGCTAGCGTTGTGGTCGTCTCGCCAACTATTGCTTCTACAACTATCGCAACCGCTTAGTGATAAAGTAAAGCAATCACATGGCGGTTGCATTTCATACAATAAAGCGACAACCATAAGGCTCCTGCCAGTTGCCGATAACTTTTACAAAACATGATCATCTCGTACATCAACGTATATCATATCATGTCTTGGCCATATCACATCACAAGCATGCCCTGCAAAAACAAGTTAGACGTCCTCTACTTTGTTGTTGCAAGTTTTACGTGGCTGCTATGGGCTTCTAGCAAGAACCGTTCTTACCTACGGCACAAAAACCACAATGGTGATTTACCAAGTTTGTTGTTTTAACCTTCAACAAGGACCAGCCGCAGTCAAATTCAATTCAACTAAAGTAGGAGAAACAGACACCCGCCAACCACCTTTATGCAAAACTAGTTGTATCACCACAAAAAAAGACACATCCGTGACATTTTGGGCCGTACGAAAAAAAATATGTCATACATATGACACTTCTATGACGATAATTGTGACAAAACCCGGTATCATCATAGATGTGGTGGGCTCCTACTTCTATGACAAAAAATCATGACAGAAAATGGGCTTTTCATCCTGGGCGGGCCGGAGATGCAGTTGCATGACATTCTTTGGGCCGTCCATGACGGAAAAAACCATGGTAGAAGCGAGGGCGAGGAAAATTTTGGGGAGTTCCCGGTTACGGTGGGAGGTCGGGGGCCGAGCGATGCGCGTTTCTCTCATACACGTATGTGCGTGTGTGCGAGGCGTTGGCTCTAACTGAACCCGAGTGAGGCGTTGGGCTCTAACTGAACCCGAGCGATTGCACTGCAGGCTATGCGTTACTGAACCAGAGCGATCAATCGATGGCTGTTAACTGAACCCGATCGAGCGATTCCTTCACTACTGCTGCTAACTAAAGCCGATCGATTGGATGAACAGTGAGTGTTGCGGGGGGGGGTGGATGAACAGTGAGTGGTGCGTTGCCTCTGAATGAACAGGACCCCATGGTGTGGAGGGCTGGATGAACAGTAGATGGTGGAGGGGTGCCCGTGGAAGGGTGGTTGAACAGTAGCCGGTGGAGTAGCGCCCGGTGGAGGCTGGATGAACAGGAGCCCGTGGAGGCTGGAGGAGGTCGACGGTAGCCTGTGGAGGCTGGAGGAGGTCGACGGTGGAGATGAACAGTATCCCGTAGAGTCCCGTTTTGCGGTACGCCACACCCCTCCCGATGAACAGGACCCCCGTTTTGACCGTAGCACTCCAAACAAGTCCGTTTTGTCCGTTTTGCGGTATGCCACACCCCTCCTGATCAACAGGACCCCTGTTTCGACCATAGGAGGTCCGTTTCGTCCGTTTTGCGGTACACCACACCCCTCCCGATCAACAAGACCCCCGTTTCGACCGTAGGAGGTCCGTTTCCTTCGTTTTGTGGTATGCCACACCCCTCCCGATCAACAGGACCCCGTTCCGAACGTAGGAGGTCCGTTTCCTCTGTTCTACGGTATGCCAGGCCTCGTTTCCATCGCTTGTTCCATCCAAGCCCTCCCGATGAACACGACCATGCATTCCGTTCCGACCCAGCCGGTTGGCTCCCCATGAACACGACGACGACGCTGTTTCTCCATTCCGACCCAGCCATGTACACGAGCCGTGGCCGTACGTATGCGTGAGTAGGCGTTTGAGACCCTTCCCGTATGTACGTACATGGCCATATTTTCTTTCTTTCACCCTGGCCGCTGTACGTACGTGTACATGCTACGTGTGCGCCTCTACTACGACACGTGCGCGCCTCTACATCCACCAGTATATATGTACGTACACGTCCGCGACCAGAATGACAACGCTACGTACGCTTCGACCAGGTGGGTCCCAACTGTCAGGCACTTCCTTGCCTGCGAAGATGTAGCTGGTGGGTCCCAGCAGTCGGGGGGGCGAATATTTTTTTTGCCCGGACGCACTTCCTTGCGTGCGAAGATGTAGCTAGTGGGTCCCAGCAGTCAGGGGGGTGAATCATTTTTTTTGGCCCGGACGCACTTCCTTGCATGCGAAGGTGTAGCTGGTGGGTCCCAACAGTCAAGGGGGAAACGTTTTTTTCATGAAATATGGTGGCCCGTCCGGTGGGTCCCTGCTGTCAGGTGGAGGAATCATTATTTTCCGCATAATAAGGAGGCACTTCCTTGTTGCGGCCGTGGACCCAGCTGTCAGCCTCTCCACGTACAGTCCATGTCTGATGGAAGTCGTTCCTTGACCACGTTGACCACGCCGCGCCGAGAGCACCAGGGCGGTGGACGACGGCAAGGCCTAGGAAGGGGACGACACGGAGTCGGTGAAGACGCGGCAGTGGATGCCCACGCGGAGAGGAGTATGAGGGTTCACTCCTTCGGCTGCGGTGTGAGGCTGCCATCGCCGCAGGGCCTGGCCAGCGGTGGGAATAGTAGGGGGCGGTGAGGCCTCCGCGGCAGCACAGCCGGCCACGAGAGATAGGAGCATGCGGCACGACCGGCGCTGCTTTGGGCGGCTGGAGCAAGAAGACCAGAGGTTGAAGAAGCACTACGGCCGTTGGATGGACATCGTACGGTCACTAGAGCTAGAATCATTCATATTGACTAAGTTGACAAATCCCTCTGCCCTGTCAACTTAGTAGGCCCACAAGTCAGCCTCCCACCAAGGTGGGTCCCAGCTAGTAGGGGGAGTATTCATTTTTTTCTGCGTAATAAGGAGGCACTTTCGGTGGGTCCGAGCTGATAGCGGGGGGAATGTTTTTTTCGTGAAATACGGTAGCCCGTCCGGTGGGTCCCAGCAGTCAGGGGGAAACATTTTTTTTCGCGAAAAAAGGTGGCCCGTCCGGTGGGTGCCTGCTGTCAGGTGGAGGAATAATTATTTTGCACGTAATCAGGAGGCACTTCCTTGCGGCCGCGGTGGACCCAGCTGTCAGCCTCTCCACGTACAGTACTCTTCCGATGGAAGTCAGTCGTTGACCACGTTGACCACGCCGCGCCGAGAGCACTAGGGCAGTGGACGACGGCGAGTCCTAGGAAGGGGATGACGCGGAGCCGGGGAAGACGCAGCAGTGGAAGCTCGCGCAGAGAGGAGTACGAGGGTTCACTGGTTCGGCTGCGGCGTGAGGCTGCCATCACCACAGAATAACATGGGGTGTGGGTGAGTGTAGGGATGTCCTGGCCAGCGGTGGGAGTACTATGGGGGCGGTGAGGCCTCCGCGGCAGCACAACCGGCCATGGGAGGCAGGAGCAGGCAGCACGACCGGCGCTGCTTTGGGCGGCTGGACCAAGAAGACCAGAGGTTGAAGAAGCACTACGGTCGTTGGATGGACATCGTACGGTCACTGAAGCTAGAATCATTTATTATTGACTAAGTTGACAAAGCCCTTGGTACGCTCCAACTTAGTAGGCCCACAGGTCAGCCTCCGAAATGGTGCGCCCAGATGTCAGGGGGAGGAATCATTTTTTGGGCGGCTGAAGCTAAGAATATCCGAGATTGAAGAAGAAGCACGACATCCGTTGGATAGACATCCAACGGCCACTGCTGTTAGAACCGTGTGTTGACTATAATAAGTTAACAAAGCCTTGCATACGCGTCAACTTATTTTTTTAGGGGACGCGTCACTTAGTAGGCCCACAAGTGTGTGGCAGAGAACTTATAGCCCATTTGCATTTTGTAAGAATATACATCCCATTTTTGAATTCTAATGGAATTTACAACATCCCATTTACAGTTTGTTAAAAGTACAACCCATTTTCTAGCTAGGACAATGATTAATAATTTCAACAACCGTTGAAGACAGAATTCAATAAAATTTCCCACATTTTGATGGGATCCGAAATATTTTTATCCCGAAATTTCTAGTCAGATTAAATATAAATTTGTATTACGTAAAAATCCAATGAAACATTGCGCGTGCAACTATGAAAATTTAAGATTTTCAAAATCCATAAATAATATTTTATAAACTAATTTCGCGTTTGGTGCATTTTTTTATAGTTACTGCCCAATTTTTATAATTACATCTCATTTATTATTTTTTAAATCTCATTTTCATGTTAAGCCTAATGCATCCCTCCTAGGAAAGATTTGCAGCCCAGTGGGGCGGAGAATAACAAGTTGACCTTGCCTGGGTATTCCTCAAAAAGACGTATAGCTGGGCTAGCCATTTTCAGCTAGAAAAAATTAGTATCTGGGCTAGATATCTGGCCTGGGCTAGACGGGCCATAGCCCGCCCAGTTAATACCCTGCTCTCCTCTGAACAACAATGAAATCATTGCCAAGAAAAACTCTGCAGTGCTCACGCCTCAAAAACACAAATACTGCTTGAGCTGCTTGGTCCCAGCTATCGGCCGCACCTTGTGCAATTCTCTCATTTATATTGACTACATATGTTGACAATGGTGTGGGACTGTGATGTCAGGAAACCAGGAGAAAGCAAAAAATATATAGTTGTACATAATAAGGAGGCACTTGCGTATGTACGACTATGGCCCTAGTGGGTCCCTACTGTCATCTAGTCAAAACAAAGTCATCTCCTGAATCCTCATTTTCGTTGACGATGTTAACAATGCTCGGTAGGGCTGGAATTCGAGCCGAGTCGAGCCAGCTCGGCTCGACTCGCTAGAGCTCGTTTTGTTAACGAGCTAGCTCGACTTGACTCGTTATTATAACGAGCTCAAATCCAAGATTGGCTCGACTCATATAACTCGCGAGCTGACTCGTTTAGCTTGTTAAGCTCGTTAAAGATATGAACATAAAACCCTCAAATATTACAAAACTGATTATGTATATATTAAAAATACATATCACTAAACAATAGTAATTTCCTTGTAACGCATGAGTCCCCTAGGCGGTTGGGCCTTCAATGGCTAGGCCTTGTGTTGTGCGCCTGGGATATAGGGTGCTGAGTGGCTGATCTCTTTTTGAATTGGGAGTGGTTGTTCTTTTGTACCGAGCCTAACGAGTTACACGAGTACTCATGAGATTGGCTCGTTTAACTTGGTCTATAAACGATCTTAAACTAAAGCTCGGCTCAACTCGTTATTCTTCGAGTTCGAGTCGATTCGAGCCGA
Source organism: Triticum aestivum (assembly GCF_018294505.1). Classification (NCBI taxonomy): domain Eukaryota; kingdom Viridiplantae; phylum Streptophyta; class Magnoliopsida; order Poales; family Poaceae; genus Triticum; species Triticum aestivum. Next base: position 606,502,172 of record NC_057795.1, on the reverse strand, counting down.
GTCACGAGCTACTCGTTTAGCTCACGAGCTTCGAGCTTTTTTTCCAGCCCTAATGCTCGGCGCCACGGCGAGTGCAAAAACTCGAAGGACAACGGAGAGGGCCTCGCGGGCCCTACGGATGGTCTGATACAACGCCCGCTGCTCATTCAGGAAGCTAGGATCATCGGACACCTATGAGCACCTTCGAGAAGCTGAGAGGGCATGAAACGGTAAGGCCGCGCTTGGGAGCTCTGGTTTATTTCAAACCTGTATTAACATACACAAGTGTAATTTACTTGTCATCGGAAAGAACGCGAAAAATACAGGCGTAATGAAACCGAGGGCCCGAGGTCTGTAAGTAAAACCGGTGGGTTACGTGTGTAATTTGAGAGACCAGTGTATATTTTACGAGCACTGCTATATGGACGACATTACCAGACGGTACATGCACGACGTGCGTATCATGCCATCCATAGGCAAGGCTGAAACAGCAACTAACGGCTGGATTAGCAATCGTCCGATTGTCGTTCAGCGTTTTTATCGTGTGTGAAGTACTTCCGATATTTTACTAGTTGAAATCGACCAACCAAGCGCCTTCGCCTGAGACCATCTGCTTTAATTTACAAGTGTCAATTTTACAAGCGGTTTTGGTTGGAAAACAACGATCCAATCATGGCCTAATATCACGAGTTGGTCGGAAGATCATATGGTTTCATGTCCAACCTACCCGACTTATCGTATAGGCTATGAATGAAACATCAGACGATGAACTTCTTAAGCACGGAAACAATAGAAGAGGATGATCTTCTTAACAAGCAAATCACTGGCATTAGATCGACATGCAAAACAATACGAAGCATTATTCTCAGGAGGCACGGTGAACAGCTCGTGATGCCGCATGCCACAACATTCCAAGCTCAACTTTGCAATCAAACGCAAGGCCTCGCATTACATAGACAATATTCAGAACAAACTCTTAACACGGGAATATCTCAGCTGAGTAACTATTTACTTTTAAACTGAACACAGGAATAGGAAAAAACACTCGACACTGCTCACAGCAAGGGCGTCCCACTCAAAAATATCAAATGCATGTCTTCTGGCTAACATCAATGAGCAAATTTTGACAAGGTTTTCCAATTCCAATATATTAAACTAACATCTTCTTGCTAACATCAATGATTAAACTTTGACAAGCTTTACCCATTCAAAATATGTAATGCCTATGATCGTGGAGTCCTGTCGTAGCTTCTTAAATTGCCAATGGTCTCTGCAGACTAGTCATGTCACCGGTGTCTAATAATACTCTGTAAAGCTTCTCGGTCATTCCTTCTGTAATGTAGCGCAAACAATGACTGCTTCTTTCTGCAAAGTGGAACGACCAACTGGACCCAGTAACGCAGCAGTTTGCCTTGGACACATTGGCTCCTTTTGTGCAGTTCAACTAAAATCAAAGTCGGAATAAAACTGAGCTTTAATTTTGATATCCCTGTAAGCAACAATAGGTATAAGGGAAACAATTACTGAGAAATAATGGTTGATGACTTGTACTCCCAGAAGAAAAGCATCTACTGATATACTTTGTCTTAATGGGAAACAAAGCAGGAGAGTAGCAATTCTCCATCAGTGTGATTCATTCATATTGACTGAGACATTATCTTAACAATGCCTTGTTTCAACATGTATAAAGAACGACAAAGCAGAAAAGTACCATTCCTAAAACAATGCAACTGATTCATTTTAACAGAGACATTATCTTAACAATACCTTGGTTAAACATGTAGAAAGAACTACAAAGCAGGATAGTACCATTCCTAACAAGTGTTGCAGTTTTGAACTAAGATTCAGTAGTTAATTAATTCTGAGAGTGGCATTGCTTAATTTTACCAGTGGCATTAAATTAACGAAAAGCATAAACAGTTCCAGGGGAGAGTGGGTGCAACAACAGTATGTGCTTCCATCTACTTATAAAGGGGGTGATGCAGAGTTTGTTGTAACAAAGCAACAAGCATCATGTCTGGGTTGGTCCCATTTTTGTTCACTACTTAATGGGAAAAGACAGCAATACAATAGCTTCAATTCAACATTTATTTAAAATAGTACCAATACAACTAGCACAACATCTCAAAGCACACTGCACAATCATGTGGATGAAGGCCTGTACTGACCTTTCATGATACGGACAAGATAAAATATGAATCTGCCAACACGAATAGGAAATCCAATCTCATTTTGTGCAGTTGCACTGAAATCAAGCAAAGTGTTTCGCGTAGCGAAGCAAAATGTCGCAATAGCAACAAGTTGAATAGATATCCCTGTTTAAACAGAGGCAAAAAAGGAATCAATTACTGGCTAATAAAGGAGGATGAAACATGCGGCCACAAAAATGGTAATCGCGCCAATCCCTAACAAATGTTGCAGTTTTGAAATAAGATTTAGTAGTTAATTCTGAGAGTGGCATCAATTACTGGCTTATAAAGGGGTGATGCTGAATTTGTTGTAACAAAGCAACAAGCATCATGTCTGGGTTGGTCCCATTTTTGTTCACTACTTAATGGGAAAAGACAGCAATACAATAGCTTCAATTCAACATTTATTTAAAACAGTACCAAAACAAGTAGCACAACATCTCAAAGCACACTGCACATCATGTGGATGAGACCAAGATTTGAAACAACTCGCCACGGAGACTGGAAACAAATCTCGATCTCCTTTTGTGCGATTCCACCAAAATTAAGCAAAGTCACCGGTGTGACATTCAAGTTGAACTGCACAAAACACTCTTAAAACATAAGTGTTTCAAGTAGCGAAGCAAAATGTCGCAATAGCAACAAGTTGAATCGATGCCCCTTTTTTAACAGAGGCAAAAAGGGAAACAATTACTTGTCGATAAAGGAGGATGAAACAAACGGTGACAGAAAGAAGCATCTAACTTATCTTGGATGGAAAACAAAGTAGGATAGTAGCATTTCTAAAAGGGTTGCATTGATTCATATTAACAGAGACATTCTCTTGAAACAAAATTTGTTAAAAAATGTAATTTACTTTTAATAGTGGCATTGCTTCAATTTTCAGGTGGCATTCTTATATTAACAACAGAAAAATAGCTGTATGGGACATGCCAGCACCATGTGCGTCCACACGTATAAATGGGTGATGCAGAGTATGTAGCCAAGTAGCATATATGCGTTGGTCCCATATTTGTTCTCTTTGAACCTTTTTCCTATGTGAGGGCAGCAAATCTAGTCCTGCACAAACTACCCAACCCCCCAGTTTCTTTCCCTTTTCAACAAAGAGATCGGTTCCTGACAGATGTGTGTACTGGGTTGCCCCCTTTTTTCCTTTTCGACCTACAAAGCGGCTGGATAGCCAGCCTATACTACTCTCCGCCCCTCCTTTCCTCATTGAACCACATCCTAGATTCTTGCTCCAGCCCACCGCACCCTTCTTTCCTCTTTGAACCAAGACCTAGATTAGACTACAGATCGAAAAAGATCCACATGCAGCTAGAGCAACGACGGTTTCAAAGAAACTTATACCTTAGGGTCGTCGGGATGTGGCAAGGCATGCGGCGGGAGGCTGGATCTGCTCACACTATGTACGGCAGCGAGGAAGAAGGGGTCGGTGTCCCTCCCACATAGGCGTTGGGTGAAAGAGAACAACGCAGCTGGCAGTGGATTGCCTCCCTTGCCGAAGGCGATAGAGTGAACGCTGCACCTCCTCCCCTTCCCGGTGCAACGGGATACGGACGCCTCCTTCACCAGCTATGAGGGGGGAGAGAGAGACAAGAGGCCAACGCAGTCTTGTTTAGATCTGGTGAAGAGAGGGTGAGAGACTGTGAATATAGCAAACCCTAGCAAATGAACACTGGGCCTCCAGCGTATAACATATATGTAGTGCGGCGAGCGTGTGGAGAGTGCAAACCCTAGCGAACAAGCGCTGAGGCTCCCTCTTATATATATACTACTGTAGTACGGACTGAGCTCTGGTGCCTTCACTGCACCTGCTTTTGGCTATATGACAGGTAAGCCAGCCACATTTTGGGCCCACCTGTCATAAACCCAAAGGCAGGTGCACTAAGTCAATGAAGCTACGTCCATATAGTACTCTCGTGTATACGACTAATATATAGTGGAGTGGTTTTCTTATTCTCTCCATAACAATCGTTTTAAATTGTGTAAGTACGAAACGAAACTCTTTATTTAATGTATAGTGAAGAAAACTAGTACTACTACTTCCGATGAACTAACGATCCATGCCCACGCGTCCTGGTCGCACTTCCTGTCCTTCACGTGTGGTACACTACCCTCCCTTAAGTGAACAACCACACATGCGCCAAATTATCGGAAACATGTGAGAGTGTGTACAAGTAAAGAATTTTAATTTCAATTATCGAAAAGGTTTGAGAGTATTACAAAGTTTGACTTCAGTCAAATCTAATATGCGGAGTAAATAAAAATGGAGGGCTACTACGTCCATCCGGGTTTTTAGTCCACACCATTTTTTAAATCAAAGTTAATAGCTGGACAAATAAAATTACAGGGGAGCTGGAGACATAGTTGTGAGAAGGATTAGAAATCAATACAAAACTTATGCTCTTAGTACCAACGTCGATCCTTCTTCGAGGAAACATTTGGTTCATGGCCAATTGTGTGATAAAATTGCACCAACGTGAAAGACGATTGCGTCTCCAACACAACCAAGGTGAACTGATGAAGGATGTCATCTTTGTGTGTAACAAGCAAAGAGCACTAATGGAAGACAACTTGTTTTTCATTGAAAATCGATCAGCTTCACCAGCCGACGCAACCATGAGGCGCAACCATGAGCATCGATAGGTCATCATGGTGATGCATCATCCATTTGGCATCAAGTTTGGGTGAGGCACCTATGAAGTTCGACAAATCCTCACTGTGGTCTGTTTCTTCTCAATAATCAAGCTCGAGGATGGAAGAACCACGTGGCAGAGGACAGTGAGGCGGAACAACAATAGCCATCCAATTTTGTGCAGTTCCACTAAAATTGAGGTAGACATGCCCGGGTATGGAGACACGCATCGCAGTTTCCAAAAATATAAAAAAGGGTTAGCAACGACATCTCAATTGTCAATAAGAATTAATGAGAAGTAAACCAACAAACAGAAGCATCATAATTATCTTGATGGGAACTAAACCAGGATACCCGAGAAAAAAGCATTTCTTCATTTAACCAGTGATAGAACTACCACCATATGGACAATGACCGCACAACCACCATGTACTTTTTTTCGAAACAACATGTATACCTCCACCGAGGCATACATCATGACAACTTTTTGAGTGGCGTTTCCTCTATAATAGTACTAGTAGGTGATGTTGGACTAGCCGACGAACCCTAGCTACTATGCATGGGGAGCTGGGGAGTACTCGCATAGAAGAAAACCCGCACGCAGCGACCTGGGGAGATGGACCAGTTATACCTCAGGTGGGCTAGATGTTGTTTAGGCGTGCGGGCGGGATCTGCCCACACGACAGCAGCAAACAAGGGCGCGGAGGATCTTCGTCCGCGCCAGCGCTAGATCCGAGAGGATGGTGTGCATCGGCTTCCTCCGTCGCCGACGGTGACAACGTAAATGCTGCACCTCCTCACCTCCCGCAGCAGACGGGATTCGGCAGGATCTGTGACCACCGATGAGGAGAGATAGAGTGGACACTGTCATCTTGTTTTGATATGGAGAGGGTGAGAGAGCGAGACGCGAGAAACTCTATCAAACAAGAGGCTATAATGGAGTAAAAAAATCTCTCCATAGCAGTGGTTTTAAATAGAATACGCACGTTCCTGGAAAAAAGAAACGAAAACTGGCGGACAATTTTTTAAGGGTCTGTCTAGAACACATCTAGATGTGACATAGTTATGTCACATCTAAGTTGATGTCCACTCTGTTTGTGGTCTATTTTTTGTCCTAGTTCTTTTTGTTTCTTGTTGCTACTCCCTCCGTCCAGGTGTGTAGGGCAGCGTGATTCCCTCAAAAAAAGGAAGGGCAGCGTGATCTAGGCGCGAGTGGAGTGGGTGAAGGGAAAATTTAAACCAGGAAAATAGCCAGTTACCGAGCAAGTTTAGCCCTTAATTCTCGCTGGTAAATCTCGCTGGACACACCAATTTATTGCCTGACATTTCCCTTCCTCAACGAGCTGCGCATGCATGCAACAATACTCACGCTAGTTAATTGCCTTCCGGTTTTTTCGCTCGGGCTGACCAATAATCAACTAACTAATTGTGCATCCATTGGCCTAACACATACCGCGGGTTATCAGTTTTGATTAACATGACATTTAAAAATGGCTGCACGGGGAGCTAGAACAAGAGACTTTAAAATGAGGTTGGTTTAACTACCTATATGCGACTAAAACTTTTGGAAAAAATGGACTCTCTTAGACGCCCTACACACCTGGACGGAGGGAGTACATTATATACTTGTGGGAGCTTAGATGTGATATCCTTAAATAACATCTAGATGTGAATTAGACAAACTGATTTTCTAACGTACCAAGAAAGAAAACTTGATCAAAAACACGCCCCCGCTTCCAGGTCGCGAGAGTCATCGCGCACACACACATAGACATAGACATGCATATCCGTGTTTACCTAAAATTCCATTTCCATCTCCATCTCCAATCATATTTGTCCAACTGGCACATTATTTACGTTGTTAATTATATATGCAGCAATATTAACGTACAACATCTCTTGTTTGCGCACATCCGGACCGCTGCCACGGCCGGTCCTGACCAACCTGAACCCTCTTCATCACCCACGTGTGCTTCCCGCCCGAAATGGTCAGAGCCGCATTCATGCCCGGCCAGAGCGGACGTGACCTCTCACTAGCGCCGGCATTGAAGCGGCGCGCCGGCCGAGAGAGCATCGCCTGTGCCGCTTCTGGGTGCACGCGGCTGCTCCGCGTTCAAAGGTCGCAATAGTCGGCTACAACATGCATGTAAAAAGTTCTTGGGAGTCCGTGCTACAGCTAGCTATCCTCCCCCAACTCGTCAATATGTTCCAGTAGTGCTAGTACTCCATGGCGCGGTCCATCGACAAGCAGGCGAGAAAGTTATCGTATACCACTCATTTTGCGGTGAGTGGCATGCCGAGCGACCGTGTGGGGTCAAGCCATGGAGTAGGGTGAGACACGAACACGACAGACGTGATTTAAACATTGATTTTGCTCGATGGCGCGATCCAACGAAACGAAACGTTGGTTTCTCGCCATTTCCATTTTTTCTCTGGAAAAACGGAAACTTTCCACTCCATTTTCATTCCTATTCCAAGGTTGCCCCGTTACAACATTCCATCAAATACAAAGGAAAACTAACACGCATGCTGATGCATCTCAATGATTCACAGATCATAGCCAATATTTACTTCACAACTAAAGAAAAAAGTTGTGAGAGCGTGTACGAAAGAAAAACTACTGATGGGGTCACTACGACTTAAACCCTAAACCCTAAACATGATTTAATTTCCTGGCCAAGTAGAACCTGTGGAAGGAAAGACGGCTGGCACCCTCAGATCATACGATGCTTTTGTGCAGTTCCAGTAAAATTGACCTGAGCATCCCTGATGGCAAAGATATTGAAGAAGTGTGATTAGAATAATAGTACTGGCACTAGTTCATGAGACATAAACTCATCACAAGTACAAGCTGGTAGAAGTAGAGAAAGATCAACATGGAGATGGAGCTACGGGAGTGGAGCAAGTCGGCTCCAAAAGGAAGATGGACTATACCTGGGACGTCGGGCTGTATCTAGAAGGGCGGTTGGGATGCAGCATCGGCCCATACCGCGGTGACCCCCGATTGGGATGCACCGACTGTGGGTTTTCTCCCTCGCCGATGTCGACCACGTCTACGCAGAACATTGTTCCCTTCCCCCAGCTGTGGGATCAGGCTCGTCGTGCTATGCTTGTGAAGAGAGCAACCTAAGCAAGCAGGCTTGTAGCTTAGGCTCCTGTTAGTGTATATATAGTGGTTTTCTTTTTCTCTCCATATCAACCATTGCATACATGTCATTCAAGAGTGAAATGATGGTTGCTTCTTCCGACTAACTTACTGTGTGATTTGACTGCTCGTTAGTGGCCCCTACATGTACTCCCCCCACGTGTATGCAACAGTCACACGTACACATGGACGCAAAAACGCGCGCGATGCCCTAATGCATGCATGTCGAAGCACACGACAGGACACACACGGTCACGCTCAAGTGCTCAACCTACACATGCATGCACACACATACTCAGTCAGGGTGAGCTAGTGACCGTATAAACACCGGAAAATATATATATTGAGTGCAATGAGCGTATTATGAAGTCCAACGACCAGTGTCTTGGATGATCATCCTAAGAATGCTTATATATGAATAAAGCTCTCTCATTTAACCGGAAAGGAGGGAGTATGGACTAGCACTACTTTTTGGTGTTTCCCGTCAACTCATAGAACGAGGAGAAGCTTGCAGGACAAGGTGAAGCTCGCTTACGCATTTTGACTAATGCAACCTACCCTCGGTGGACATGCATCAGTCCATTCGGTGTCAGATTGTCAGAGGCATACACTGTAGTACCCAACATGCAGGGTACCATCATTGTTCGACTTCACGAAGAGGCGAAGAGCCAAGCGCAGTAGTAAAAGTAGTACTACTACTAGAACCGCATGGTGGAGCGTCTGTACTCTTATTTTTTTATCTCTGATAAAGTACACATTTATTCCGAAGAAGGGCGGAAAACGGCAGCCCAACAATAATGAATGATATCGATCAACCAACCATGCTTGAATATATCTTGGCCTCCGTGCGAGCCCGTCTGTGTGTTCTCGCTCCTCATCTCTCTCAAGGAACGGCGGGTTGGCTCTTTGCCGTCAATTGAGATCGGTTTGCTCACACTCCTGTCCCACATGTCAGTGATATGCCAAGAGGAGGTGCATTGACCGATTGGCCATATGTGTACTTGGTTTTGCACCTTCATACTACTCCTCCCTCCGTCATAGTTTACCGGGCGCGCTTCACTATGATGCATTTCTCTCAATGCATTTCCACCACCAGAGAGACTTTAGATGCATTTGGTTTAATGCTCAATTAATTAGGGCATGGTAACCGCAATCAAGTCCACAATTTTCTCTCCATGTACTCTGTACTACTACAGAGTGGAGTAAGTGCATGCATGTGTGTACCCGGGGTGGAAGCACTGCATGCATGTGTGTACGCATTATTCCCTCTAGTAATAGACGCCATGCTATAACTACCAATGCTATTTTTCCGGCCGATCACTAGTCGCCTTGGTCCCACAGATTTGTTTTCTTTTTTCTCAAGCGCGCTGTATAAACAGTGACAGATGGGGTAGTATGAGCGGATTCAAAGAAGAGCGTATTGATGGTTGCTTCTTCAGAGAAACTTACAGTGGGAAAGGTGGGGCTTATGATTTGACTGCTCATTACTCACTATTAACGCGGCGCAACGACCGGGATAGGTCTCCCATGCGGTTGTGCACTACCCCCTCGGTTCTTAAATATACTCCGGAGTATTTGTCTTTCTAGAGATTTCAGCGAGTGACTACTCAAATATTTGTCTTTTTAGAGATTTCAAATGGACTGGCACATACGGATGTATATAGACATATTTTAGAGTATAGATTCACTCATTTTGCTCCGTATGTAGTCACTTGTTGAAATCTCTAGAAAGACGAATAGAATATTTAGGAATAGAGGGAGTACACATATGAAGCAAAATGAGTGAATCTACACTCTAAAATATGCCCGTTTGAAATTTGTAAAAAGATAAATATTTAGGAATGAAGGAGTATAATTTTGTGCATGGCACATGGACCCGGATGATGAAGAGGCTTCTGGCAATGCTATCAAGCTTCCATCATTTGTTTACATAATTGACGTACTATACAAATAATTTTCCAGCGACATGAAATTGTACAATGGTGTGAGCTTTCAGCTTTTGTTTTGCATGTCTTGCCATTGATGCTCTTTCGGAAATAATAAAAAACTAACTTCCTTGCTAATGCATGTCAATTATTAGCAGATCAGAGCTAATAATTACATCACAACTGAAAACAGAGTTGTGAGAAGGTGTTAAATTAAAATTGATCCATGCTTTCATTGGCAGCAACATCCCCCCAGCTCTGTCTAAATCAACAAGGCATGTTGGGAAAAAAAGTAGCTATCTGGAGCATGCAACATTCCGATCATTTTGTGCAGTTCCACTAAAATAGAGCGGAGCGTCCCTGTTCCAAAGATATTAAGTGTGATTACGATAATAGAGGACTGCTGATGAAACAATAAACACACAAATAGAAGTCGGTCACCTTTGCAGTCTCTCTTAAGACTAACTAGTTGGAGAAGATTAGGCTCGGAGTTTGATGAGGAGGATAAAGCAAAACCAATCTCCCTTTGTGCAGTCGCACTAAAATGTAGAGATGTTGCCCGTGTGACATTTTAGTACAACTGCACAAAACACTCTTAAGAAAAAAGTGATTTGTGCAGTTCACCAAAATGTCACAATAGCAGCGAGGTGAAATGGATAGCCCTGTTTGCAAAAAAAGAGGTAGAAAGGAAAGAATTACTGGCCAATAATAGTTGATGACACATGCGATGACAAAAAAGAAGCATATTCCTTGTCCTAAGGGAAGATAACATCACGGTTGTGTTTGTCTAAAACGGTGTGAGGGCGAGAATGCAATATGGAAAGTACGTCGGACGAGCTACGTTTTGGGCAAAGAACTATGGAAGATCCACATGCAGCAACGTGGGAAGACAGGCAGTGGAGCAAGGACGGAGGGGATACCTCGAGGTCGTCGGGATGTAACTAGGTGCATGGCGGCAGGCGGAATCTGCGAGTAGGTGGCGTAGGCCCTGCCGCGCCGGAGCTTGGTCAGAGAGAGCGGCGTGTACCGCAGATCAGGATCGCTGCCTCGGCACCGTCGAACAGAGAAACGATGCACTTCCTCCCTTTCCCCCAGCAGACAGGATGCGGCCGGATCAGTGACCAGCGGTGAGAGAGAGAGAGGCCACCGCACTCCCTTTCCCCCGGTGGACGGGATGCGGTCGGATCAGTGACCAATGGTGAGTGAGAGAGAGGCCATTGTATATAGTGAGCGGACTACCTTTTTCTCCATAAAAATTATTTTATATTCTGTGTACGTGCCATTGAGTGCTATAACTTTATTTAAAAATAATGCGGCAATGCTTCAAGTCGAACTTTGTTTCGTGCACACGTGGTACACGACCTCCCTAGGTAAACAACTGCTACAGGCGTTCAAATTAGCACGTGGGCTGCCATTTTGTAAAGAAATGAGCTCCACCGTGTACCCGCGCGGGTGTGGCTGGGCACGAAGCGTGAGTACGTGCACGGTGCACCTATTCTATTCTTGTATATGTACACCAGCTATGTGGGGTTGTGTGAGAGAGATACAAACCTAGAGAGATATAGTGTGTGGGTTCTTGAGAGTTTTTTTTGGGCGGGGGGGGGGTCAATCAAAAAAATGTAACATATGCAATTTGTGTGAAATAGAGTCCTGGATATAACATGTATATAGAGGGGGCGATCCACGACAAGAGAGTGGATGTATCATCGGCTTGAGGTGTCCATAGAATCAAAGAGAGGGGTGATGTGTGTGTGTGTGCGTGCGTGCGTGATCGATAAAGAGTGCCATCGAATTTGTGTGTGCCCACGTCAAAGATATAGAGTGGCTGGCCTACTGGAATATGAGAGGGGACATGTGCAGTTTGTCTCTATGGCATGGATACCTACCTGCAGCGCTCGACTATCGGTGTGTGGTGGGGGAAGAGGGAGGCCCAATTAACTATAGAGGTACAATGGCTGGTATATGTGTGGAGGAGGAGAGAGGCCTACCTCATGTATTAAGGAGATCGATCTGCCTCATGTATTAAGGGAGATCGATCAGCATCCATGCATATGTGCAGGAGAGGAATAAGGTTGGGAGAGAGATAGAGCTAGAGTGTTGGAGGGGTGGTAGTGGAGTTGCTTCTAACAAATGGTGGGATAGGCTTGCTAGACAGACGGAGGGCACGCCCGCAATATCAATAAGAGAGGAGATGGTTGCTTGTTGTCTGTGCACGTGCGTGTGAGAGACGGGTCAGGAGGCATGCATGAATGATGAGGGGGGACGATGTGGCTGTGGTAAGTAGACGTAACTACATAGGAAGATCAATCGCCCTTTGTTAGAGAAAGGAGAGACATAACTTGTGAGGTACGTGGATTAATGGGGGGGTAGTTAAAGTCGATCTAGGTATATGTTGGGAGATCGATCGGTATACATGCATGTGTGTGTTGGAAGCAAATGAGGCACGAGGAGAAGCATAGAGAGAGAGGGATGCATGTAGGAGGTGGTACGAGAGGCATACTATATCGAGGGGGGAGGAGTGTGTGAGTACGAGAACGATGAAAAGAGTGGTGGGAGTGAGGCATGGACGGTGACAAGAGAAGAGGGGAAGCTTGTGTTTGTGCTAGGCACACCTGGCTAGAGAGGCATATCGATCGATGTCTGCCGTAAAGAAGGAGCTGGGGGGCCTACACACACCATGGGTGAACGACCTAAAGTGAAAAGACAAATTTGCGCGATGGAGCTAGAGAATGCTGAGGGAGGGTGAGAGGGATGCGGGCGTGTGCATGCACAAGAGAAAGTAATTAGCGCTAGCTACAAAGATAAGAGGGTTGTGTGGGTGTAACAGACGAATAGAGATCATATATACTTCATTATAAAAATCAAATTCAGATATTCGAAGAATTTATCATAGTGTTTTAAATCGACGCATGTGTTTATATATATAACGGTGATACACATGGTGTGGTTACGAACATGTTATACTACATTTAATATATTTTATCTCTACTCTTATAAAAAAACGGAGTTGTTGATGATGGTGTGCCTGCCATCCTGCATTATAGGCCGTCTGATTTATATCTGGCGGATAGCAAGGAAACTATGATGGTTGAAGTTGGCAACAATCATGATTGTAGATTCTTATTGAAATAGAGAAACGAATTCAAATTTAGTTCGAATTGCAGCGGTACTATAGACATTTGGAATGCACTAAAATGTTGGTATGAGTAGGTTACATGCATTATACAGCAAGCGAAAAAATTTAATCGGACATAACATGGATTCATACTCCCTCCTTCCATCTATATAGGGCGTAATGAGATTTTTAAGACCGCATTTGACTATTGAGAAGATTAATAGTGCATGACATGCACAATGTGAAAATTATATCATTGAAAGAACCTTTCACAGACGAATTTAACGGTGTGCTTTGTGTAAGTTGCATGTCATATATCAGTGCTCTAATATTTGGTCAAAGTTAGCATCGAAAAACGCATCAGGCCCTATATAGATGGAAGGAGGGAGTAGCTTTGAATAGCATTTGTATAGTAAAATGGGGCAAGACTCTCTCTTTGTGTGGTGTGAATAGTTTTATTTTTTTCGTTTTCTTTTTGGTTGAGGGAAGTGTGAATTGATTTGGTACGTACAAGTACAATATTACTACACGTTAGGCTTGTCCCTAAAATTCAACCCGCGTCTTGTTATATCCCGAAAATTCAGATATCGTGCTCTCAAAACTGGCGCCTTCACAACCCGCGCCTTGCTATCCCGAAATTACAACGCGCGCGAAAACTCCCTTCAGCTGCCAAATCCCGACACGCGAAATCCTCCTTCTAACCCTGAGCCGAAAGGCCGCTAGTTCAAATCGGTGGGGGGTACTTTTGTAACACACCCTACATTTTGGACAAGTGCATCCCTAAGTCATGCTTCACCCCCTCCCATCGCCCCCTTTTCGCCATTCGAAATCCCAGGCCGCCATAACCTCTCTGCTCCAGCCGCGAAACCCCACCCTCCTCCGTCCGCCACGTCACCTCTGCCCTGCCGGAGCCTCTTCCCCGACGACGTCGTCCACCGAAATAGCTCGACGTCCCTCGTCCACCTCCCCGGATGAGGATCCCTCGTCCATCTCGCCGTCCCGCCGGTTCAGCCGCCCCGTCCTCCACCTCCAAGGAGCTTCTCCGACGATCGCCTCATCTATCACGGCTGCTCCATCCACACAGCGCCGCCTTAACCTGCTCCACCGGAACCGCATCATCCTCACCGACTCCTCAGACGAAGCCGAGGCCTACTCGGCGCCACCAAAGAGGTTGTACACTCATCGCATCGCACCTTCTCCTTAACTCGACCTCCCGGCGCCGATGGTGCTCCATCCCGCACCCCCATGGAGCGGCTACCTTGAAGCCGGCGCCATGGGTGACATCTCCATGGCGGCTCTCCCCCAGTGTGAGGCCCCTTCGGCGGCGGCGGCCATACCAGCCGGATCTGCTGTTGCTGCTCCGACTCTCGCTCGCTCGCTCGCGCTGCTGCTGCTACTCCAGCTCTCTCTCCATCGCTCGCTCGCCCAGCTGCTGTTGCTGCTCTCCCCCTTGCTCATGCTGCTGCTCTGCTCTGATTAAGCCACACTTCAGTCGACTGAATCGACTTTTGGGTTAGTCGATTTTTAGGGGTTGGGGGCTCGCCGGAGTTAAAGAAGAACCACCCGCAGCGGGGACGGGGGATCATCGGAGAGGTACCCCACTATCTATCTTAGGGTTCAGGGCGGGGGGCGGGGGGCCTAGAGGGCTGGCCGGGGCGGCGGTGGCGAGTTGTTTCGAGGCGGCGAGGCAGCGCTAGGGCCGGCGGTTCGGCCGGTGGTGGCTGGCGGCTCAGGGGGTGCAGGTTGAAGATGAACTGCAGGCCCTCCCTAAACTACATGTCAAGTGCCTCTCTGCTACCATTGTGTTTAGTTCCGATAGTAGCATTCAGATTCCACAATAAATTTCACTTTCGACAGTTAAGTTCAGAGTCAACAGTTTTTACCTCGTCTGTTGTACTCAGGTGGTTTTTGGTGATGTTAATTTTACATCCATTTTACATCATCTACTAGAGATGCTATTAGAATCCCACTTGAGATTGACGATGTCTGTCTTGTGCTGCTTCAGCCTTGACGTCTTACGGCTCACCGGAGCTGCTCCAACGACAGAACAATCCATCACAACAGAGCAGTGCCCTGGATGCCGTCTACAGATTCCTCAGATCTTCCTCCACACCTCCGACAGCCACCTCTGCCTCAACTGCTTCAGCGACCAACCCAATGATGCTGAGGTCGACACGGCTATGGCAAAGAGGCTGTACACTTGTTGCATCACTTATTACTATACATTCACGTCGATCCATTAGGGCTATTTTGGTTCAACGGAAAAACGTCGATCCACTCGTTGTTACCATCACGCTAAATTTCTGCATGCTCTCCTTACATAATCTCACCATATTTTTTCGTATGCATGTCAGATATTGTACACAGTCATGCTGAACATGTAGAGAAAAAGAGAAGAGTTTTGCGCAGCAATACAATGTCATTCAGACATCACTCCATGGTGGGTTCAATGGCAAACCCTCCCCACCCCTCTCCAGATTGTAATCCAGAGGAAGATATCTGTTCTGAGGCGGATTCAGACGCCGCTGACCACTCCTATTTACCCCCCAAGGTGTTTGCTCTACCTTGGCATGATGATGTTAGTCATATCATGCATATGTTGCCTTGCAGTGCCTACTTTTGACATCATATATGTCATCTGCTTAGTTTAGACATGTTCTGTAATGCCACCTATTTAGTTTCTATATCATATATGGGAATTATACAGTCTCATGTCTTTTAGCCTGCCATAATATATGTGAAATGTGCAATGCCATCCTGTTTAACCAGGCATCATATATTTGAATGATATCTTGCCCATCCTTTTCTTCATTACATTTCCATTTGTTGACAATGTTTGTACATTAAACTACTCTTCCTGTGAATCAGCCATTTGGGTGGGAGATGGAAAATCTGGAGTGAAAACAAGGCCCTTCAGAGCAGACAGTGTTACCTGTCGAAGTAGATCTCTTGTTGGGTCCCGATAGCTCCTCAGAGATGGATTCAGAGACAGATGGCCAGTCCTATTCCCCCACTGAGGTGTATGCTCTAACTTGGCACGGTTATACTGCTCATATCATGCATACGGTGTCTTGCATTGCATAGTTTAGACATCATATACACAATATTCAACACCATGTTCTTAGTTCAGACGTCATATCGAATGCCCTCTGTTTAGCATATAAATCACATATGTGAATTAAATAATGCGATCCTGATTACATAGATAACATGTAGGTGAATTATGTCATGCGATCCTGTTTAGTTATTCATCATATCTTTGAATTATGTTATGCTATGCTCTCCAGTTTAGATAGACATCATATATGTGAAATTATGTCATGCTATCCGTTTTAGTTAAACAATATACATGTCAATTATTTTATGCCCTCTTTTTTCCACACTATCTATTGCATCTGTCTCTCATACAATGTATGTACATTCAACTATGTTTCTTGTTTATCAGCCATTTGAATTGGATTGGGTGATGCCAGTATCTAGCGGACTAAAAACACGGTCTTCAAATAAAACAGTGCTACCTCTTGGTGGAGATAGCACCCCGGTTGTACATGCACAAGAACCAGCCCTACCACACATAACTCAAACTCTCGCAGATTGTACCCCTACTGCGATGGACAGAGAACCAGCTTCACCCAATCTAACCCCAACTCCAGCCGATAGTAACCCAGTTCCTATTGACACAGCACCATCTCCACCACAGAGCTCCCAAACAAGAGTAGTTAGTAAGGGAGCTCCAGTGCCCAAAGGGCCAGTACTATCACGGCGAACCCCAACTCCACCAGTTAGTACGCCTATTCCTGTGGAGGAAGCACAACCAGCTAGTCGTAGTTTAGCATCTATCGCATTTGATGTTGTTAAATCGTATGTGCGTATCTTCCCATGTTGGAAATATTATACTGAAGATGAAGGAAAATGCCAGTTGCAGGTGTTTGTCTAGGAGTTATGTGTAAGTAATGTTATTCATGGTGATTACTTTGCTTCGTCCCATACATCCTACCTCCATGATGGTTATAATACAACAAATTTTCTCATTTTTCTCTATAGAGAAGGAGCGATTTGGAAACTCAGGATAAGGTAACCTGTGCTAATACCTCTGCTATCTTCAAGAATGCTTGGTGGCAGTATCAGAATTACCTGAAGAAAACGTACTTCACCGGCAAAGAAACTCATCAATTTCCCTTACGTTCTCCTGAGACACATTTACTGGACGATGACTGGGAACGCC
Source organism: Triticum aestivum (assembly GCF_018294505.1). Lineage (NCBI taxonomy): Eukaryota > Viridiplantae > Streptophyta > Magnoliopsida > Poales > Poaceae > Triticum > Triticum aestivum. The sequence goes on along the minus strand of NC_057795.1, from coordinate 606,484,956 downwards.
TTGTTTTGTACTGGTCCCGAACCAAGAATGTGGTAAGGTCTATGAGCTCATTTTCTATTTTAAGTATTATATTCTTGCGTCTTACTGTACTCTGTTCATGTAGAACAAGTGCCTAAACCTGAAGAACAACTGTTCTAATTTAATATTCCATTGTTATCATAGTTCAAAAAAGCGCTAGGCGTTAATTGTGCGTTTTGCCACCGCCTTGTGCTTTACTGACCAAAGCGCATGCTTATGCGCAGTTATGCACAGATTATGCATAGTTATGCGCAATGCGTTTTGCCAACGCCTAGAGCCTAGGCGCGCTTAAGCACTCACATAGGCGCGCCTTTTTAACTATGATTGCTTTGCTCTTGTATCACTGTATTTACTCATACAAACTTATTTTTAAATTGAAGGATCCAATCGAAACTCCAATGGCACAGCAGGTATGTTCACGCATGTTTCTTTAACAGGTTTGCTCTTATCAATAGCTCTGTTGATTTCAATTTCAATTGTGTATAAAGTTGACTTTCATATCATGCACATTACTAGCATCACAATAGAGCCAATAGTGTTGTTGTACATGTAGACCCATGGTACCCATCTGAAATCTTGTTGTGTTGTGTAGTTTCCCACGCTTTGTATTCTTTCACTGCTGCTTTGTCTTGAACTGATATGATTTGACCCGTGTCTCTATTTTGATTTGGCAAGACAATGCAGTGACCATAGGACATAGATATATGTTTGTTTGATGCTTTTATTATGTACTAGTACTTGGCAATAGAAGACTTGGTAGTTTAATCATGTCCACCTTACTACTGAACTGGTTCACTGAAATGAGTTTCATATACTAGTACATGCTAAACTTGTTATGTGTCTGCTTGTTTCTTCTTTTAGAATGCTGACAGAATATTGGGGAAGAGTGCCTTATTAAGCAATGGTAAAGGAAGTAATGCAGATAAGGTTCAGGATAGTGATACATCCTTGTTGGTCTCCAACAAAGCTGATAAAACAGCTAAGGAAGACTATCTTGAAGACAGCAAGACAACCCCGAAGTCATGTCTTGGCTTAGTGTTCGAGTTACTGGCCACTACCGCTTGCACAAGCTATTCAAACTCACTGTATGAATCAGTTCGGTTTCTTGAGTCTTAACTACAAGCTGAAAGACATCGATCAGCTGTGCTACGACAAGAAGCGGAAGGACTGCGGAAGTCCCTGGAGCATTCAGATGCATACTTTCTAGTGCAACAGAAAGTGTTGGAGGATTTTAGCGCCAAATGGGACAAAGCTAATCAGCTTGCTAAGTTTATTGCCAGCATGGTGGATACCCAGGATAACGTTTCTTGAGCTCTTCTAAAGTTGTTTCAGTTATGCTCTTGTTTTGCTGTCGCGTTTATTTGCACTGGTGGCCAATTTTGATGGCCAATGTATGTAATGTGCTGCTTTGTTCCCTATATTTGCACTGGTGGTGAACTTTGATGCCCAGTGGATGTAATATGTGTAATAGGGGTAATAGGCTAGCGTTAATTGCTTGCTTATTTATTTCCTTATTGTCTTGTTTTGTTGTTTGCTTGTAGTCACTGCAGTTCTTTTTCTGTTTTTTTCTAGTGACCACAATAGCCTATTTTTGGTAACTAGGCCAAAATAATCATGGCAACACACGGACTGTTGTAACCATGGGCCTCCTGCAGGCCGTATGATCCATGGGCCTTCGTCTGGCCGTAGGATCCATTGGCCTTCTATATGTTGGGGAACGTAGCAGAAATTCAAAATTTTCTACGCATCACCAAGATCGATCTATGGAGTAACTAACAACGAGAGAGAGGGGAGTGCATCTTCATACCCTTGAAGATCGTGGTGCGGAAGCGTTGCAAGAACGCGGTCGGTGGAGTCGTTCACTAAGCGATTCAGATCGCGGCCGAATCCGACCTAAGCACCAAACAACGGTGCCTCCGTGTTCAACACACGTACAGCCCGGGGACGTCTCCTCCTTCTTGATCCAGCAAGGGGAGAGGAGAAGTTGAGGGAGAGCTCCGGCAGCATGACGGTGTGGTGGTGGAGCTTGCAGTTCTCCGGCAGAGCTTCGCCAAGCACTACTACTACTACGGAGGTGTTGGGGAGGGAGAGGGTTGTGCCAGGGGAAGGGTGAAGCTCCCATGAGCCTCCCCACTATATATAGGGGTGGAGGGGGCTGGTTTCTTGCCCTCCAAGTCCATTGGGGCGTTGGCAAAGGTGGGAGGAAAGAAATCCCATCATTTCCTTCCCCACCGATTGTTATCCCCCTTTTTTAGGAATCTTGATCTTATCCCTTCGGGATATGATCTTATTCCTTCTAAGGGGCGATCTTGGTGCGCCTTGACCAGGGGTGTGGGGCCTTTCCCCCACTACCCACGTTCATGTGGGTCCCCCCATGCAGGTGGGCCCCACTCCGGAACCTTCTAGAACCTTCCCGGTACAATACCGAAAAATCCCGAACATTTTCCGGTGGCCAAAATAGGACTTCCCATATATAAATCTTTACTTCCGGACCATTGCGGAACTCCTCGTGACGTCCGGGATCTCATCCGAGACTCCGAACAACATTCGGTAACTGCACACTAATTCCCATAACAACTCTAGCATCACCGAACCTTAAGTGTGTAGACCCTACGGGTTCAGGAATCATGCAGACATGACCGAGACAGCTCTCTGGCCAATAACCAACAGCGGGATCTGGATACCCATGTTGGCTCCCACATATTCCACGATGATCTCATCAGATGAACCACGATGTCAAGGATTCAAGCAATCTCGTATACAATTCCCTTTGTCAATCGGTACGTTACTTGCCTGAGATTCGATCGTCGGTATAACAATACCTCGTTCAATCTCGTTACCGGCAAGTCACTTTACTCGTTCCGTAATGCATGATCCCATGACTAACTACTTAGTCACATTGAGCTCTCTATGATGATGCATTACCGAGTGGGCCCAGAGATACCTCTCCGTCACACGGAGTGACAAATCCCAGTCTTGATTCGTGCCAACCCAACAGACACTTTCGGAGATACCCGTAGTGCACCTTTATAGCCACCTAGTTACGTTGTGACGTTTGGCACACCCAAAGAATTCCTACGGTATCCGGGAGTTGCACAATCTCATGGTCTAAGGAAATGATACTTGACATTAGAAAAGCTTTTGGCAAATGAACTACACGATGTTGTGCTATGCTTGGGATTGGGTCTTGTCCATCACATCATTCTCCTAATGATGTGATCCCATTATCAATGACATCCAATGTCCATGGTCAGGAACCATAACCATCTATTGATCAACAAGCTAGTCAACTAGAGGCTCACTAGGGACATGTTGTGGTCTATGTATTCACACATGTATTACGGTTTCCAGTTAATACAATTATAGCATGAACAATAGACAATTATCATGAACAAGGAAATATAATAATAACCATTTTATTATTGCCTCTAGGGCATATTTCCAACACTATATGGGTCGTAGGATCCATCGGCCTTCTATACAGGCCTTAGGGTCCATGGTGTAACGCCCCGGATACAACTTTCCATATTCGTAACTCCAACTCTTGCCTTTTCCGGAGATGCTATATGATTCTTCCTTCGTGGTTGGGTTTTATCTGTTGTTTTGCATTTTGTTCTTGTTATGCATCTCATCTCATGTCATCATGCGCATTGCATCGGCATCGTTTTCTTAAACTTGCATCCGTTCGGGTTCCGCCGGTTCTCTCCGTTGTCCGTTCGGAGTCCAGACCACACTCGCACGCGCCCGCGGCACCTCCGAAATATTATTTTATAAGTGGCATAAAAATGTTCTCGGAATGGGTTGCAACTTGTCGTGCGGTCTTATTATAGTGTAGACAGGCCGTCTGCCAAGTTTCGCCGCATTCGGAGTCCATCTGATAGCCAAACCGTTCAATGTATAGCGGTACGGTTGCCGGTTTAATCGTCGGACGTTTCAGTCTCCGAAACTGTTGCCGGGCCTCTCTTCTCTTCTCTCCTCTCAGCCCGAGGCCTCTCATCACAGCTCGTCTAGCCCTCCTAACCTCTCTCAAACCCCTTGCGTGCGCGTCCGAAACTCCCCTTGACCCGACCCGGACTATCGTTACCATTGCGTCCGGATCATCTCCCAACATCTATAAAATATCTGCGTTTCTCCATTGGACTCCCCTAACCCTTTATTCTCGACCATCCAAATTTGATCGGAGGGTCCAAACCTACTCTTTTTGTCCCTATAAATAGACCACCTCTAGTCCAACCGAGACCAAATCCCTAATTTCTAGGGATCCTCCCAGCCGCCGCCGCCACTCTCTCCCGCATCCACCTCGGGATCCTCCCTGATCCAAATCCTCCCAACTGAGAAGTGCCCAAGCTCTTTGCTTCTCCTCCTACCTCGCTCGATCCCCCTGCTTGCGCCCATCGAGCCCCTGTCCAGGAGCTCCCACATCAACCCAGCGCCCCGTGCCTCCTCCTCCCTTGGTCCTGGACGCGTCCGGCCGCCCGCAGCCGTTGTCGTCCGCGCCCGCAGGAGCCAGCAGCAGCAGCCCGAGCCCTCTGCTTCTTTCCCGCCGGTGTCCGAGTCCGCAGCCTCCTCGTCCACGACCACCTCACCTGCGGCCTGCTCCTCGTCGCCCGCCCCTCCGCGACGAGCTCCGCCGCCCAAACTGCGCCTCTCCGTCACCCTCGCCAGAGACCTCCAGCGCCACCCTCTGCCCCGCTTCGATCCGCCGCCCTGAACGGGACCCCGCCGCCCTGAACCGGATCCCGCCATCCCCGTCGTATGCATCTCTTCCGGCGAGCACGAGCAGGTTGTGGCGCCCCTGCCTTCCATCTCCCCTTCCGCTCTCCTCTCTCGTCTCTCATCTCTCTCTCTTTTGCTCCCAGGGACCGACGCCATGGACGTCCTTCCTCGAGCAGCAGACGCCACCGAGCTCCCTTGCGCCGCCGGATCAGAGACCCCTCGCCCGGACCTGCCCATTCCCGTCACTCGCGTCGCCGTCCAGCGCCCGGCCCCTCCGCCCCGTCTCTAGTCCCTCGCCCCGCGCGCCAAGTTCACCGTCGTCGCTTCCCTGCATCGCCGCTGCCTGCCTCTGTCTGCATCCCCTGCTTCACGATCGAGGCCCGCCCCGCGTTGACCGGTCCAGCGCCAGCGTGGACGAGTGCCGCGCCGCCCGCGCGAGCCCCCCTGTGCTTCGCCTTCACCGTGGGCCGCCAGATCCGCCCCGCTGGACCTCCCCACCGAGCCGGGCCGAAGCCCATGGGTGAGGCCCCCAGCGCCCTTTTTTTCCCCTTCCGTTGGGCTAGCCAGTTTCAGCCCGTTTTGTTTTTTTCCCTGTTGCTGCGATTTTAACATTATCCGAGGATTTACAGTTTTACAAAATAGTCCCCCTAGATCATGCATTTAATATCTCACAAACTGTGCATCGGTTTAAAATAATTTATATATGTAAAATGCTCAGAAAAGTGTGTAGATTAATAATATGCCATTTTCATCTATGTTAAAAATGTTTAACTTGCTGTTTGTTTAAATTTGCTAATATGCCATGTTAAAACGCTTTATTTCATAACTAAATAACCGTAGCTCCATTTTAAATAAACTTTATATGTAAATGGGGTGGAAAAATGCCTAGTTTAACATGGTGCACTTTGTTTTGCTGTTTAACAACATTAAAATTGTGTTTAGGGCAGAACAGTACCAAATCCATAATTTGCATATGGGGATTTTTCCGGAATTGTTGTTTGTTGTTTCCGGCCTCATTTAAGCTCGCCTAAATAGTTAGTTTCACTATGCTTCACCTCTTGCCATGTTTAACAACATTTAATATTGTTGAGTACCTAACCGAGATCAAACTAAATAATTGCTTGTGGTGTTTTGTCAATATGCAACGAGCTCCACTGAATTTGTAGTGTTGTCTGTTGCACTTTGCCATGCCATGCCTCATTAAACCGGACATGCATCATACTTGGTTGTGCATCATGCCATGTTTATGCTCGTGCATTTACCATGTTGTTTGTTTCTTTCTGGTGTTGCTTCTTGGTTCCGGTAATGTTGCGATTGTGAGGATTCGTTCGACTACGTTGGTTCGTCTTCTTCATGGACTCGTTCTTCTTCCTTGCGGGATTTCAGGCAAGATGACCGCTACCCTGGATCTCACTACTATCATTGCTATGCTAGTTGCTTCGTTCTATCGCTTTGCTGCGCTACCTATCATCTGTTTGTCGAGCCATCCCATGTTGCCATGAACCTCTAACCTTTGACACCTTTCCTAGCAAACCGTTGCTTGGCTATGTTACCGCTTTGCTCAGCCCCTCTTATAGAGTTGTTAGTTGCAGGTGAAGTTGAAGATTGCTCCATGGTGGACAGGATTTTGGTTGGGATATCACAATATCTCTTATATTATTAATGCATCTATATATTTGGTAAAGGGTGGAAGGCTCGGCCTTATGCCTAGTGTTTTGTTCCACTCTTGCCGCGCTAGTTTCCGTCATACCGGTGTTATGTTCCCGGATTTTGCGTTCCTTACGCGGTCGGGTGATTTATGGGACCCCCTTGATAGTTCGCTTTGAATAAAACTCCTCCAGCAAGGCCCAACCTTGGTTTTACCATTTGCCTCACCACCACCTATATTTCCCTTGGGAGTAATTAACCCAAGGGTCATCTTTATTCCAGCCCCCCCGGGCCAGTGCTTGTCTAAGTGTTGGTCCAAACTAGAGCACCGTGCGGGACCATGCCTTGGCAACTTGGGTTACGTCGGTACATGTACGCTTAGCTTATCCAGTGTTGCCCTGAGGCCGAGATATGTGCAGCTCCTGTCGGGATTGTCGGTGCATCGGGCGGTCTTGCTGGTCTTGTTTTACCATTGTCGAAATGTCTTGTAAACCGGGATTCCGAGTCTGATCAGGTCTTCCTGGGAGAAGGTCTATTCCTTCGTTGATCGCGAGAGCTTGTCATGGGCTAAGTTGGGACACCCCTGCAGGGTATAATCTTTCGAAAGCCGTGCCTGCGGTTATAGGCAGATGGGAATTTGTTAATGTCCAGTTGTAGATAACTTGACACCAGATCCGAATTAAAATGCATCAACCGCGTGTGTAGCCGTGATGGTCTATTCTCGGCGGAGTCTAGGAAGTGAACACGGTTTTTGTGTTATGTTTGACGTAAGTAGGGGTTCAGGATCACTTCTTGATCATTGCTAGTTTCACGACCATTCCGCTTGTTCTCTTCTCGCTCTTATTTGCGTATGTTAGCCACCATACTTGCTTAGTCGCTGCTGCAGCCTCACCATTTTACCCCTTCCTTTCCCTTTAAGCTTTGCTAGTCTTGATACCCATGGTAATGGGATTGCTGAGTCCTCGTGGCTCACAGATTACTACAACAACAGTTGCAGGTACAGGTTTTGCGATGATCATGATGCGAGAGCGATGTTTGCTTGCGTTGAGTTCTTCTTCTGCTTCTTCGATCAGGGGATAGGTTCCAGGTCGGCAGCCTGGGCTAGCAGGGTGGATGTCATTTGAGCTTCTGTTTGTGTTTCATCCGTAGTCAGATGTTGATATTGTGTATGATATATTGTTGTATCCGTGTGGCATTGTATGCCTTATGTATGTATCCCCATCTATTATGTAATGTTGATGTAATGATATCCACCTTGCAAAGTGTTTCAATATGCGGTTCTATCCTTGGTGGGACCTTCGAGTCTCTTTAGGATAGTATCGTATATTGGGCGTGACACATGGGCCTTCTATGGGCTGTAGGGTCCATGGGCCTTCTATGGGCCGTACGATCCATGGACCTTCTAGGGGCCGTACTATCCATGGGCCTCATACGGGCCGTAGGATCCATGGGCCTTCTACGGGGCGTATCATCATTTCGCCAATCATGGGCCATACTATTCGTGGACCATAACGGATCGTTAATAGGCCGTATTTGATAACTCTATGAAAACAACCCAACGGGTTTTTCTTAACATGAAAACGGCCCAACATATTAACGGTCCGCAAACGGACCGACTGTAACGACGGGCTGAATTTGGCCCACAAGCAGAAAATGATAGTAACGGGCCGTATGTAACCGAATGCTGCAAATGAGCCCAAGAATCAATGGGCCCTGAGAAGGCCGAAAGATAACTTGGGCTAGAAACGGCCCAATGGAATAACGAACTGTTAATGGGTATAAAGTGATACAATGTTCATTACGGGCCAGTTTCACCATGGGCCGTTAATGGGCTAAGAGTTACAAAGGTCCTCATATGGGCCGAAAGAAGTCATGGGCCACACATGGGCCGGAAGTTAAAACGGGCTGAGTCATATTGGACGGCCCAGATGACGCTACTGGGCCGAATTCGGATAGGGCGTAACGGGCCCTAGGTTAGCGGGCTGTAAATGGGCTATATGCGAACAGGCCGTTAATAGGCTTTCCGTGGGCCAGCCCGCCACCTTTTGACCAAGTCAAACGGGCCGGCCTTTTCATAGGAATGGGCCTCTGTTGGCCCGTGCCACGTGTCGCCGTATCATAGGCGCCTTCGGTCCAATGAGCGGATGACATCTGTCCCAACGGTGAGCCAACACGTGTTTCCTCTAGCCAATGATGATTTTACACGTGGAAAATCCCTATTGGTCGGGGCTGTTAACGGGTTATCGGATCCCAAACCCGACCTGATAGCTTAACGACGTTCCGCTACGGTGGATGCCACGTGTCGGTCGCCCTTGACGAAAGCACTTCTGTGACGCGCGATTTATCGTCATGGAAGTGGACACTTCCGTGATGATAATTTTGGTAATGTCATGGAACACTTCTACGACAGCATAGGTATGACTATCTTGATTCTGTCATAAATCGTCATGGATGTACATGCATGACAAAAAATGCGACCTACTGTGACAAACACGTATCATCACGGAAGTGTATTTTTTTGTAGTGCATGTCTGTCGGTGGAACCGGTCTCATGAACATGGTCATGTAAGGTTGGTCCGGGCCGCTTCATCCATCAATATTGTCGAATCAAAATAAGACATTGGTGGTAAGCAGTATGACGATCACCGCCCACAACTCTTTGTGTTCTACTCATGCATATCATCTACGCATAGACCTAGCTCTGATACCATTGTTGGGGAACGTAGCATGCAATTTCAAAAAAATTCCTACACTCATGCAACATATATCTAGGAGATGCATAGCAACAAGAAGGGGAGAGTGTGTCTATCTACCCTTGTAGGCCGAAAGCGGAAGCGTTTGACAACGCGGTTGATGTAGTCAAACTTCTTCTCGTTCCGACCGATCAACCGCCGAATGTACTGCACCTCCAAGTTCTGCACACATTCGGCTCGATGACGTCCCTCAAACTCTTGATCCAGCAAAGTGTCGAGGAAGTAGATGAGTTCCGTCAACACGACGGCGTGGTAACGGTGATGGTGAAGTTATCCGCGCAGGGCTTCTCTTAAGCACCGTGAGAATATGACCGAGGGTGTAATCTGTGGAGTGGGCGCCGCACACGGCTAACAGATGTTGTTGTTTGTTCTAGGCGCCCCCTCCCCATGTATATATAGGTGGGAGGGGGAGGTGAGCAGCCTTGGGGCGCCCCAAGTAGGAGGGATCCTACTTGGGCTCCTGCCCTAGGTCGGCGCCCTCCCTTTCCTTCTTTTGGCGATGAGGGGAAGGAAGGGGGAGGTGCCCCCCCCCCCTTTCCTTTCTCCCACCAAGGGGGAAAGGTAGGAGGAGGTGGCGCCCCCTCCTTTCCTCCTCTAGGGCCTGCGGCTAGGGAAAGGGGTGCACCAGCCCCATGTGGGCTGGTATGTCCCTCCCTCGGCCCATTAAGCCCATATCTTTGTCGGGGTTGCCCGGAACTCCTTTCCGATGACCCGATATGTATCCGGTACCCTCTGAAACACTTCCAGTGTCTGAATACCGTCGTCCTATATATCAATCTTTACCTATCGACCATTCGAGACTCCTCGTCATGTCCGTGATCTCATCCGGGACTCTGAACAACATTCAGTCACCAAAACACATAACTCATATAATACAATATCATCATCGAATGTTAAGCTTGCGGACCCTACGGGTTCAAGAACTGTGTAGACATGACTGAGACACCTCTCCGGTTAATAACCAATAGCGGAACCTGGATGCTCATATTGGCTCCTACATATTCTACGAAGATCTTTATTGGTCGAACCGTAATGACAACATACGTTATTTCCTTTGCCATCGGTATGTTACTTGCCCGAGATTCGATCATCGGTATCTTCATACCTAGTTCAATCTCGTTAACGGCAAGTCTATTTACTCGTTCGACAATGCATCATCCTGCAACTAACTCATTAGTCACTTTGCTTGCATGGCTTCTTATTATGTGCATTACCGAGAGGGCCCAGAGATACATCTCTGATACTTGGAGTGACAAATCCTAATCTCGATCTATGCCAACCCAACAAACACCTTCGGAGATATCTTTAGAACATCTTTATAATCACTCAGTTACGTTGTGACATTTGATAGCACACAAGGCATTCCTCCGGTATTCGGGAGTTGCATAATCTTATAGTCGAAGGAATATGTATTTTACATGAATAAAGCAATAGCAATAAAACTGAACTATCATAATGCTAAGCTAACGAGTGGGTCGTGTCCATCACATCATTCTCCTAATGATGTGATCTCGTTTATCAAATGACAACACATGTCTATGCTTAGGAAACTTAACCATTTTTATCAACGAGATAGTCTACTAGAGGCTTACTAGGGACACAGTGTTTTGTCTATGTATCCACACATGCATCAAGTTTTCGGTTAATACAATTCTAGCATGGATAATAAACATTTATCATGAAATAAGATAATATAAAATAACAATTTTATTATTGCCTCTAGGGCATATTTCCTTCGTAATAATGTGCATTTGATATATGGTTTACATGGTTCGATTAAATAGGTTTTTTAATTTTTGTGAACCAACCTGTGATTGGATGGTAGCAGGACAGTGGTATCCTCAGTCTACTAGGGTTCAAGTCCCGGTGCTCGCATTATTTCTGGATTTATTTCTAGATTTCTGGCGATGTTCGTTCAGTGGGACAAGACGTTCCCGTCGACGACGAGGCGCCTATAGTGACTTTGTAAATCTCAAGATGATATGCCGGCTCAGTCTCTCGGAGGTGCTCATAAGGCTAGGGTGTGCATGTGTGCGTTCATAGGGATGAGTGTGTGCGCGTATGTATAAGCGTTTGCGTCTGTACTGTTTTTAAAAAAATAGGTTTTCCAATTTTTACGGTATTAATTATTACTCCCTCCGTTTGAAACTATTCATCAAAGAAATGAATGTATCTAGATGTATTTTAGTTATAGATACATCCAATTTTATCATCTTTGTGACAAGTAATTCCGAATGGAGGAAGTAGAATTATTATATCATCATGGACCAGGTACAGTAAGTAGTCGATCGAGCCTCACATCGTCAGGTAGGCACCCGCTGCAAAGTGCCAACTCTGTTCCTTCCGGCCCTCCCAGACCCAACAGGCCTAAACTAAACCCTCGTCTCCTTCCGCGCACCTGAGCCGCCGCGGGAGATGTCGCTCTCCAAGCCGCTCGCCGCGCGCCGCCTCGTGCCGGCGCTCTTCCCGCTCGCCCACGCGGACGCCGCCTCGGCCGCGGCCTCCCGCCGCGCCCGCCGCCGGGGCGCCTTCGTCGCGACGCCCCCGGCCCCGCCGCCCTCCCCGAGCTCCGTGCGCCTCGCGGAGCCGCTCCCCTCGCTCGCCCCCTCCCGCCTCGCGCTCCACAACCGCGTCCTCGCGCTCCTCTCCCCCGCCGCCGCCGCCCAGGCCCCCGACCTCAACGAGGCCGCGCTGCTCACCCGCCACGCGCTCCACTCCAACTGCCGCCCCTCCTCCTTCACCTGCGTCGCCGTCCTCGCCGCGCTCCTCCGCGCGCGCCGCCTCGACGACTTCTTCGCGCTCCACCGCTTCGCCCTCCAGGCCGCCGTCCCGCCCACCGCCGCCACCCACGCGCTCTACCTCTCCGCCCTCGCCGCCCGCCGCCTCCCCGACGCCGCGCTCCTCCACCTCCGCCTCATCGCCCGCCCCAGATCCCCGGTGCCCCCCTCTCCGACCGCCTACCGGGTCGTCGTCAGGTGCCTCGTCGCGGACCACGGCCGCCTCGCCGACGCCGTCGCGCTCAAGGATGAGATGCTCGCCTCCGGGTTCGTCGGGCCCGATCCCCATGTGTACAGCCTCCTCATGGCCGGGTTTGTGGAAGCCGGGGATGGGGCCAAAGCTGTGGAGCTGCACCAAGAACTGCAGGACAAGCTTGGTGGCGAGCCGGTCCTCGATGGCATCGTGTACGGGAGCCTCATGAAGGCCTACTTCCTTATGGGAATGGAGGAGAAGGCCATGGAGTGCTACAAAGAGGTCTTCACCCCGGAATCAGAGGTGAGGTTTGGGACCGAGAGCTATAATGAGGTGCTCGATGCGCTTGGGAAGAACCAAAGGTTAGAGGATGCACTCAACCTGTTCGACAGAATGCTCGGGGAGCATGACCCTCCACTGAGGATTACGGTTGACGTGAGAAGCTTCAGCGTGATGGTGGATGCCTACTGTGCTGCTGGAAGGTTTGAGGATGCGATTGCGGTGTTTCGGAGGATGGGGGAGTATAAGGTGGTGCCGGATGTAGCAGCATACAACAATCTGATTCGGCATCTCGGGCTTAATAAGCTGGTCGATGAGGCAGAGGTGCTCCACAAGGAGATGGGCGAGCATGGTCTTGTTCCGGATGAGGAGACATGTGTGCTGCTCATGGAGGCGTGCTTTAAGGCTGATCGCATCGACGATGGTATCAGCTACTTCGACAGAATGGCTGAGCTGGAGTTGAAGCCTGATGCATCGCATTATCATAGGATCATCGACGGCTTGGTTGATTTAAGCTTGCTCGACAAGGCTCAGGAGTACTTCGATGAGATGAGGGAGAAGAAAATTCACCCAAGCATTGCAACCTACGAGACACTGCTAAAGGCATATGTTGGCGTTGGGGTGACACGGTTGGATGATGCAGCCAAGGTAGCAAAGTGTATCCTTTTGGATGAGAATGTGGTTTTCAGTGATGAGACGAGGGAGCTCCTGGAAGGCGCGCTCCGTGGAGAGGGCAGGGAAGATGACATAGCAAAGCTGTATGAAGACGTGGAGAGGGAGAAGGCCGAAGCAGTTCTGCGGGCGGAAGAAGAGAAGGCGAGGGCAGAGGCACTTGCCAGGGAAGAGAGGGCGACAAGGAGGGCAGAGGCTGCTGCCAAGGACGAGGCTGCAGCTAAAGCTAGTGCTGCTGCCATTGAGGCCATCATTGGCCATAGAAGGAAAACCGAGGGCGAGACCGAAGCACCCGCATCTACTCCGAACACTCTTGATGCCGGGATTCTCAGCAGGCTTGGCCTCAGTTCACCTGGAGAAGGTGCGCCTCAAGACACTCCAATAATAAGTACTGAAACAAAAGGAGACGGGCAGGAGCAATTTTGATAGCCATGAGCCATCTTGTCCTGCATTTGTTCTGAGAGCTAATCCTGCATTTTCGTATCGATTCTAGGAGCATCAATCTGTATGAGCTCTGATGGCTATAAAGGTTTCGAATTTCGACCGTATCTCCGGTTAAGACCTTGTGTAACCACGGTTGATGCAATAGAAATAGAGCGATAACCATGAGAGTTTGATGAACTATCATAGATTATTTTCCTATTTGTTCAGCATAATGAAATTGTAAACCGGTTGTATTTTCTTGCAGTTTAACGTGTGTTACAGCGTTCCAGGCTGGAACTGCAACACCAACTACGAAAGAGAACAGAATGTGAGACTCAGTACTACTATCTGAAATCATACTGTATTTCATTCTATGAAAATGTTTGCCTTACACAGTATCAACACAATCCACGCGTATATTGAGGAGAAACAATCAAAGGTATGATACAGCCATAGCTTAGCTGCTGAAAAGGCTACCAGAAGGCACAGCCGGCAAATGATGCTGCATTTTGGCCTCTGAATCAGCCCAGGCACCCTGATATTGTTTTGGTAAACATATAGTTCTAGGGCTCCATCGTCTCGGAAAATCTTGGCTCCGCAGCCTTGACGGGTCGGTGTCCCTACGGATTCTTCATCAACAAGAACAACAATTATCTTCTCTTTCCCCTCTCCCGCGTCATCCGGGATCTGCAAGTGTAAGGGCCAAATTGATGTCAGTCTTGGTTATCCACAGTCCCATGGCATGCTGAAAATAAAGTACAAAGCACCTCAAACATTGCTTCTGTCAAAATGCCCTCCATTATAGACCGTAGGCCTCTCGCCCCAGTTTCCCTCACAGCTGCTTTCTTTGCTATCAGCCTCAAAGCGTTTTCAGTAATATGCAATTTTACCTTGTTGAGGGAAAATGAACAAACACATTTCTTGTTATAAATCATCAAAGAAGGAATTCTTTAGTTGAAACTTCTGACATGAACAAATCACAGACTAACATCGTTCATCTTGAACAACTTCTTGTATTGCTTGCCTATTGCATTCTTGGGCTCTTTGAGAACCTGAAAAGATAAATTAGCTAGGTTTTCAAGTTGTCGACAAAATGGGATGAAAACACTGTGATGCAGAATGTAGTAGATTGGACTACAAAGCAGACCTTCTGGAAGCAATGATTATAATAGAGATGATCCCAAATAAAATAGTCGAAGGAAACAAAAATGCGCAAAAAGTTTGCTACCTGAACCAGTTGATCTTCAGTGAGATGAGTCAAGCCAACTATTATTGGCAGCCTCCCAATAAATTCTGGTGTCAGGCCATACGCAATCAGATCATCATTCTCGATCTAAATAAGGAGTTACCGAATATTATCTCTTGTATCAATGTGGGCAACAACTAAAACGTGTCACAAAACCGGTAACTGAGCTTACCTCTTCAAGCAAGCATGACTGTTCAAGAGCATCCGTCAAAGAATAATCCCCCAATTCACGACGTATTGGTGTTCCAAAACCAAAAGGACAGCGGTGAAGTCTTGCATAGCACACAAATACTTTCAGACATGACATGGAGGTTATATATAAAAGAAGAGTAGGATAGTTCCAAAAGGTAGAGATCTGAATAACCTTTCAGAGATAATCTTTCCCAAGTCAGAGAATGCACCTCCACAAATGAAGAGTATGTTTGTTGTATCAACCTGCAAAACAAATTAAACATATCCCCAACTTGTCATTGTAATGCAAGGTACTGATTATATTTTTGTATTAAATTTAGTTCGTACTGCCTACTGCCTGTGACAAAAAAGAATAGCAGCCATCTATGAGGTTCAGTTGACCACATGTCACTCAGGCAAGCAGCAACTACATATTGAAGACTATCAAAAGTCATAGCACCATTCAATAGTTTGGAGCTTTTGGTGCTAAACTGTCGAAATATGGCTACCGAGCTAGGTAGTAGGCACTAGGCACATAAAGGTCTTAGCAGCCTGTAAAAAGTTCTAAAAAACAATTACCTCGACACAACCATGAGACAGGCCATTTTGACTTCTTTTCCTTGGCACACTGATCACCTAAAAACACAAACATGGAATCGTTCTTGTTTAGAGACGAACAAATCGAATACGGTGCCGGACAGAGAATAGGACCACTTAGATCGAAATAGCATTCACAGAAATGTTCTAACATACGGTAGAATTGGTGCATGTGAGTCTGGAGTTTATCTACTTGGAAAACGCTGCTGCAAATATTTTTGTAGTTTATGAAACCATGTACTCTTCTAAAGAATATTACAACTACAAACATAACATAGCCACTTACTGTTCCTTCAAACATCTTTAAGAGTGCTTGCTGGACACCCTCTCCAGAGACATCCCTCCGGTCCTCCTGGCAACCGAACTGAATGTACCAATGTATCATATTAGCGTACATGTAATGCGCTCCAGGCTCCACTATATATCATGGTAGTGGTAATAATGATCAGAAATGCTTTTCAACAACCTTCTTTGCGAGCTTATCAACTTCATCAATGTAGATGATGCCACGCTCTGCAGCTTCGACATTGAAGTCAGCAGCCTAAGAGGCAGAACACACCAACATGTTAGTTGTCTAGTGCATATTAAAAGGGAAAGTTCCTTTGGGGATCCAATGAATCGCCAAGGACAGAAAGTAGTTGGTTACAACTTACAACTAAATTGCTGAAATGCATCGACACTCTGTTTTAACACAATGGTAGTAGTATAAAACTAGTGGCACCACATAGCTAAATGCGAAGTGAACAAACAGTCAGAACAGATTCATAGGCTGATAAGTACCACTAGAAGTTTGTAGACGATTGATTCCACATCTTCCCCTGAGTACCCAGCCTGAAAGAGCAGTCTATTTGTAGCATCAGAAAGAAGAAAGAAGCATTAAAATCAGCTTCCTGATTTTCTGCCAGGACATGTGTAAACGACCAATGCGTCAAAGAGAGCTTTCTAGTGGCATGTGACACAATGCAAGATTTTACCTGTGTAATTGCTGTTGCATCAGCAATCACGAAGGGCACATTCGCAAAGCGAGCGAGTGTTTTTGCTAGAAGTGTTTTACCTGATCCAATCGCATCACATTAGTTAGCAAGCAACATCACATTAGAACATTCAAGCGGTAAAACGGATATGCATCCACGGGTACCTGATCCAGTTGGCCCAAGCAGAAGGATGTTACTCTTCTCGAGCTCAGTGTCATCGTCGCCAGCCGTACCAGCATCACAACCCGCCGAGGATGAGCTAGGGTTGATCACCACCACAACCACAATTGAAACTCTCAGTCAGAACTCATCGGAGGGCTCACTGTACACGAACCACCACCAACAAATTCAGTCGCCGGATGGGAAGAATCTAACCTCTTGGTGGGGGGCTCGTTGTATATCCTCTTGTAGTGGTTGTGCACGGCGACGCAGAGCACCTGCACAGCCAACTCCCCTGCTGAATCCATCCATGGTTTGCACTACTAGAATTCTGCTCTGTTTTAGCAGAAAACTGTGCGCAATCCTTGATAATTATGCACTAAACGGGGCAGTTTCCGAGGTTAACCTTCTTGGCCTTGTCTTGGCCGACGACGTACTGGTCCAGGCCCCGCCGGATCTCCTTGGGCGTCGGGAACCGCGGCGGCGGCGGCGGCGACTTGGACTGCGCCGCGGAGTAGCAGGAGGGCGCCCGCGAGGCCACGGGGGACGCCCGCGCGGCGGCGCAGGCGCGGGTGGAGAGGAGGCGGCGCGCGGCCGCGTACATGAGGACACGGTCGCCGGAGCAGCCGCCGTCGATCGGCTACCTATCTCCCGGCTCCGGGCACGCGCTCCGCTTCCTCGGTTTGGGAGAGGGGGAGGAGGTCGTGGTGGCTTGGGGCTTTACTACCGGTTTCCCCGTGCGCAAGGAGTTATACCATGCAATTTGACTCGCCCGTCATCGACCGGTGATCACCCGGCAAACCATGCCGCCGCCGCCGCCGGTGGGAGAGCAGCAGGGTAATCGCCGGCGGAGGCCTGCGCGGGCGTGTGGCCGAGCAGCTACTCCGGCAGCAGCTTTGCACCGCCGTTTCAAGCTGCAATCTCAGACAACTGTCCATCCATCACTGGTCCGAACTGGTGATATGGAGTTAATTGCAAAAAACCACCACATTTGAGGCATCAATTGTAGAAAACCACCTAGTCCCTAATTTTGTGTAAAAATCACCACGTTTCTAGTAAACTTTTTGTAAATTGCACTGATCAGGTGATTTAGCCTGATTGATCACTTTCTGACAAGTGGGACCGGATTGTAAGGCGATGATTTGGTAAAAATATGACATACACCTCCCTGGATTTCACAAAGACACCCCTATTCAAAAAAATGAAAAAGCAATCGGCCCCCCTCCCACCCCCGTCGCCTTCCTCCTGTGAGGTGGTGGCTGGCCACGGCGAGGCGGCCTCCGGCGGGACGGCCTCCCTCCTCCCTGGCCTTGCTCGTGGGCGGGGTGGCCTCCCTCCTCCATGGAGGAGGTCGGAGCTTGTGGGCGGGACGCCCAGGCCGCTTGACTCCCAGGAGCGTGGTGCCGGCCGTCCGCCGGAATCAGCGCTAGCAGCGTGAGCTGGGCTGCTCGCGACCTTGAAGGCTGGCGGCGCCTCCAGTCCCCGAACAACGCCGGGGAGCGGGGGAGGTGCTGTGCCGGGGCGTCGCCATGGAGGAGGTCAGACGCAGAGGCATCGTGCGCCAGGACGCCGCCGCCCGCAGCTGCTGTTGCTCGTCGTCACTCCAGCATCCCCGGCCCAGCGCGAGCACGCCCCTCCTGTGGCCCAGCGCGCCTCCGCCCGCCGTCAGCCCAGCGCGTCGCTCCGGCGTCCCCGGCCAAGCAGCGCGTGTGGCACTGCTGCTGACGAGCTTGCGTCGGACGCCGCAGTCTCCTCCGGGTAGCTGCCGCCTGCCGCGCAAGAGCATCTCCGGGCTGCCGCTAATCGACCTTGGCGGGCAATGGCGGTGAGGCGGCAAGCATTCTGGCCGGCGGAGGGGCGGGGCAACGCCCGAAATCGGCGGCAACGGGCCGCGCCGCCCCGAGCTTCCGCGGGGGTCGTGACGGTCGTCTCGAGCAGGAACAGGCAGCAGGTTGGCGACGGCGCTGGGGGTGGGGGGCTGATTGCTTTTCTATTTTAGATCAAGGGGTATGTGTGTAAACATTTTGCTCTTACAATCTGGCCCCACTTGTCAGAAAGTGGTTAAATGGGACAAATCATCTGATCAGTGCAATTTGCAAAATAATTACTAGAAACGCGGTGATTTTTGCACAAAATTAGGGACTAGGTGGTTTTCTGCAATTGATGTCCCAAATGTGGTGGTTTTTTGCAATTAACTCGGTGATATGGGTATGCAATCGCTTCGATTTAGATTTACAAATTCAGCGTGGCAAAAGAACCAGCAATGAAAATATGAAATGGGGAGATCATTTCTTCTGGATGCGTAATCGCCCTGATTTTGGTACGCAAGCAAGGCAAACATTACAGATAAATTCATCCATCCAGGATTCAACCAAGTGAAATGGGGAGATCATTATTATACTACCTCATCACCAAGTGAAATTCATTTCATCATTTCTTGCCCTGAACTTAGCAAGCAAGCAAGGCAAACATCAGACATTTCATCTGTCCAGGCTTCATCAGTAAACTAAGCGTGCGACAAATTATTAGACCTCATCGACGAGTACTTTTTTCACCAGCATCAAGAATAGTATTTTTTTTTCAGAAAACCAAAACTTCGCACCGCGCATCACGAGAAACTGATTGGCTAACAGAGTCTTCAGCTCTTAATCGACGACGACCGCGTGAAGGTACTCATGGAAGGAAGGCGCTCAGACGCTGTAGCCCGTGAAGGTGAAACCCCGGCCGGCGATCTCGCCCACGCAGAACCACCCGTAGAGCTCGAGGCCGAACAGCGCCATGATGCCCGCGTGCTCCACGTTCAGATCTTTCCTGTTTCTCCACAGCTGCTTCACTTGGTCAGCCTCCTTCCAGAATGCCTCGCAGCGGCCCGGGAGGCTGCAGGAGACATGCATGTGTCAGTGATACAGATACAGTGAATAATGAAGCTGCGGCCAATGAAGTACAGCATTTCGATATGAAACTATGCCGGGTAAATGTGATGAGTAGCAGCTTTTGACAGTCTTTTGATTGTCGTAACTACGGAATGGCCTATGCAGGTATGCAGTTCTAGAGCATGATTCAGGAAATTGCATGTGCAGATTTAGAGTGATGCCTTCAACAAAACTTTTGCAAAGTACAGCTATTCAAGAAGTCATAATGACAGTACCCCCTCATATATAGACCAATATACCATAGTATCATGAACAAAAAACCATTATGAAAGGTATAACTCGAGCAAATTCTATGACGCAGTGAAATATAAACAGAACTCATTATAACTAGAGTAACCTTCACAAAGGAGAATTGAAGAAATAACAAACTTGCTGACAATAAGAAAAGGCACACTTTGACATGAGAAATTAGTTAAATCAAGCATAAATCCTATTTTTTTTCTGAAATTGACATGAACTAGAAAGACATGACCATATAAAAACCGGCAATTTATCTATTATAACATCTTTGTTCACAGAGAACTTAGAAAAACTCTCAGCCAACACTTGGTGTTCCAATCAAAGGACTTACTGGGTCAGAAACAAGACCAATTGGGAATGAGCTAGTGCCCCAGGATGGAATTAGATAAACAGATTGTTACACACTAACAATCTGTGCAGCAATCTGAACCATGTCCACTAATAAAACATGTCTCATCATTTTCATTCTTGTATCGCGACATTTCAGAAATACAGTTTCATAGTTTCTTCAATCAGAACACTTCTAGTAATGCACTAGTATTACTAGTTTATATCTAGAATCCACGAATCAAACAAAGAGGCAACCTAAATTAGGTTCTATGAATACCGGCAATTTATCTATCGGTGTTCCATTTCTTGCAGATAAGATAAGATCACCGCATCACCCCATTTTTCGTAACACTGTTTCATAGTTTGCTCAATCAGAGCACTTGCATAATGTAGTATTACCATTCATCAAGCAGCCACAAGTCAACAAAAGATGCAATGCGATATAAATTAGGTTTTACCAAACAAGATATGTTAACAGTATGACCTAGGGCACTGTCTATCTGACAAGTCACGCAAGGACAGCAGTTCCAATCACGAACAAAACAACAGGTTTGACAGATGGCATCAGTAACCGCATCGATCAGGATCATGTGCATCGAGGACCGCGCAATCGATCCGTGACCAGACACGGCGAGACAAGGGCCGCGGGGTGGTATAGAGAGGGAGATGGGGAATGGACCTGGCGATGCGGGTGTAGAAGAGCTGCTTGGAGAGCTCCTGGCACTTCTCGACGGTGGGGGGCTGCACGACGAACTGCTTGTTCTTCTCCATGAGGGTCTTGTGGTAGGCGCACCCTTTCCTGGCCACGAACCGCGTCGCCTCGCAGGCCTTGGCCTGCAGCTGCGCCAGCTTGGACCCCAGCGCCGCCATGGACGGATCTGCTGCGACGCGACGGCTCCTGGGAGAGGGGGAGTCGCGGGAATGCGGTGAGGTGAGATCGCGGGAGGGGATCCGGGATCGGGCGGATGGGGGGAGGGGGGCTTACCTTGGGGGATCGGAGGGAGATCGGCGGCGGCGGAGGGGGTGTGGGTTGTGCCTGCGCGTGTGGTTCTTTCTTTGGGAAGGGGGCGGCTTTTGGGAGGGCAGAGGAGGGGAGGTTGGAGAGGGCTTTTCTTTTTCCTTGGCTTGGAGAAGAGGTCAATGCTGCTGGTTCAGTTGGGCCGAATGGCTCATACCGGGTTTGCTTCAAGATTTGCAAACTTTAATACCCTTTGTTCGGAAATACTTATCAGAGAAATGATCCCTCAAAAAACAAACTTATCGAAAAAATGGATAAGGGAATGGAGGGAGTATTTATTTTTATTCATTTCTTTTAGGACCAAGAGAGTATATTTTAAAATAAAAGATTTATAAATCCAAAATAAACTAAGACTAGGTTAAGATGAGATGGATATGAAGAAAATTTGGGCAGAACAGGTTTAAACTGAATGGTAGGGTTCTCGGTTGGTCCAGATAATGAAAATATTAAACCTCAACTCCGGGAAGAAGAAAACTTGAGGCTCAGTCCAGATCAGAGCGGAAAACTATAGTTTTGTTGTTTACAGTTTTGTATTGTCAACTTTTGTACTAATATAAAATCGATTTAGCCACACTTCAGTCGCCTGGAATAAAATTTATGGTCAGTCGATTTACTTTTTCAAACGCCTCATGCATGTGACGACTGACGAGCACTACAGCATGCATGCAGCATGCAAGCTTGCTTAATTGGCGTGCGTTTAATTGGCATGCGTATTGACAGACGGCCAATAATTTGATCAGTGTGTTTGTAGGGCAGTCTTGCATGGTGGCGTTAGTTTAAATTTAAAGATAAATTTTATGGTGCTTTTGCTATGTGACAGTCGTCTAAAAATTCAGGTTCATGCTAATTTATTTATTTTTATGCGTGTTTATCTCTGTTTTTTCTTCTTTATTTCTTTTTTCTTGAGTCGTTTTTATGTGTATGTGTAAATGTTGGATGAGTGTTAGTATGTACGTGTGTATAACATAATATGTGTGTAAATTATATTGGAGTGTGAATTTTACACTATTACATACTAGTAAGTGTGCACGTGCAACGCACGAATAAGCGTACAACGGAAATTCTCCCTTCATAATGATGGGATGATTCTTTTAGAGAAAAAAATCACAATCATATGTGTATGTCACACGTCAAAAGCAGCTAACTGGATGAGTTTCTACAAACCCCTATGAAGAAATTAAATAAAAAATTGGATAAACTTCTCACTTCATAATTAGCAGACCAGACCATGCATGTTCTTATTATGCGAATGCATGGGTCATTCACAGATAAATTTTACATTAGTTATTTTCCGTTTAATGAATGTCGGTACTAATACTAATATAGTTGTAGAAAGAGTACCTCTTTTTACCTAGACCTCAAGCAGTTTAGTTTTAACAGTGTTAATGACCAGAAACTTAGCCATTTCTGTACATTCAGTGAACTTTACGCATTCTGGAATACATAAAGTAGACGTTAGGAACATAAAAAGATTTTCTTTTTGAATAAATGAAAGCGCTCTTAGTTTAGTTAGGTAGAACATGTGTCGCGAAAACCCAATATCGTGGGTGTAACTGTATGAACTTGTACCAACCACTTGCAAGAATCGATAAACTTCTCCGTAGAGAACTTATGGGCATAAGCTATTTAGCATGTTTATAATAAAATAATGGAATCAAATATTCCACAATGTCTCTATTTTACAATGCAAACTTCACAGGACTTGTGATACCATTAAGCATTGTACAAATGGACATGGTAGAGACACAAACTTGGAACAAACGTACAAAAATGGAAAATAGGAACATACTAAATGAGCCCAAAACAGTAAACTTTATCAGCAGTATAATTGATTAAGGGCCATACACCGTCGCAAGAATAATCGTAATATGATTGTTCATGGTTCTTACACGCTGAACCACAAATTTTCCAAAAAACAAACAGAGAAAAAGGCATCCAATAATATCTGGTTTATAAGAACAAGCTCATGTCATACATGCATGACAATAACGCTAGATTCACAAATCAATATCATTCTTAGCACGTAGAACAATGTCAATTATAACCGTGCAGGTCCAAGGAACAATTCACCAATCTATGCTGATCACAATTGGTTTAATTTTACACATAGAAGCATTTGAATGTTTGTGTCTGCAAATCGTTGATGCTGCCAGAGACAGGGTTCATGCATATATAATCTACATTAAATCTAAAACCATTAGCTTGGGTGGTCACTGTTTGTGTCTGCAGGTCATTGATAGTGCCAGACACTGAGCAATAGAGATTGAACCACCAACAATCTCGATCTCCCATGGAGATAGTCTAATTCGGTATTACAGTCTGTGCTATCCATCTTATTTGAACAAAAGGGCATAATTTTAGTTCACAGATAATTTAGATGGAAATAATGTTTACCAGCAACAAAATAATACTGTAGTATACATCAAAATATAGCATTGCATACTCCTGATCAAGCAGTACAACAGCATTGATCTCACCTCTTAAAATGGCGGAAACTCCACTTCGCTGCATGCAAATCCTTGGCAACAAACTCATGGGAAGGCTTGATCTGCTGGTAGTCATAAGAATCCTCTCAGCAGTAGTGTTCCTCTCTCCTATCTGCACACAAAAAAAATCCGAGAGAGATGAAATTTTGTTTGCATCCATAGAGAACAGGGCTATCAGTAGTTGCCAGGAACTTGGGTCGACCGGGTCGAGGAATGGGCCGGGTCGAGGGTTGCGGGTCGCCACCCCTCCGGAACTTGGTGCAACCAGCAGTATACTTATTCGGAATGTTAATTGAGGGTCGCCACCCCTCCGGAACTTGATACAATTTTTTTTGGGTCGATGACCCCGTAACGATGGATCGGGTCGTGGTACGCCGTGGGTTAGATCTTCATTTTGCCCAGTTACAAATTCTCTGCTAAGACTTTTTTCCATGGAAGAAAAAGTAAGACCTTTACTATCTGTATTGATATTCTGCCAATATTACAGGGAGGGAAAACTCCCGCCTGAAATTTGCATAATACTAATACAACATTAGGGCTGTAAATCACGGGGGCCATTATTTCTTTCACACGAAGGGTTGGTCGCACAACAAGCTCATCGAGATTCAGAATTTTCTTTCCCCAAATCTTGTTCATCCTTTTGGTCAGTTCATCTTCAGAGCTCTAGTCCGGCATGGATCTAGCTCCAACCCTCCCACCGTCAGCCTCCACACTGTCATGTTTGCCCTTCCCGCCGATCACATCGCCGTTTAGGAAGACCTGCACCATCCTCAGACCCTAGCACCGCAACAACACGCCGAGCACACGCCACCAGCTGAAGCTATCCGGCCACTCCTTCTGCGTCGCACTTCCCTAGCTGGCGTCGGAAAATCGGAATCTCAGGCGGATAGCTCGACGTCAGCCGAGTGGAGGATTGCGGAAGGGCTCGACGCCAGCCTCGATTCCTCGATTGCGGAGTAGATGTTTTACAGTTTTTGGCTTCTTGCATCTCAATCTGGGTCAGCATCGATCGATCGTGGCGCGATCCGGCAAGAGACCCAGCTCGACCCGCCATCGTTCACAAACCTCGATTTGGGTCGATCGATCCCGGGACGGGGATCGCACCTTCGATCCGCGAACCAGCCAACTATATTCTGCCAAAGCTCGCTCCATTCCCCATCGGCGGAGATCTCCCTGTCTCCGCATCGTGCGTTCGCCAGCAGAGCATCGGTGCTCTCCGTTCCCCGCAGCCGAAGTTCCCAGTTCCTCGCCGTTGCTCTCCGTTCCCCACTGCCGTAGTTCCCCAGTTCCCCGCCGGTCCACGGTCACGGACTCACGGTGACCCCGCTGGGGGAGAGAGAGGGAGTGGGCAGGGAGAGAGGGAGGGATGAATGAAGGGAGGAGATGTACCTCGACCGCACCAGTGCCCTTACTTAGCCGCTGTCACCCCGATCCAA
This sequence comes from Triticum aestivum, assembly GCF_018294505.1. NCBI lineage: Eukaryota > Viridiplantae > Streptophyta > Magnoliopsida > Poales > Poaceae > Triticum > Triticum aestivum. Next base: position 606,459,888 of record NC_057795.1, on the reverse strand, counting down.
ATCACGGCCGCCGGTGGCTCCGAACACGGAGTTCTCACCCTCGACCCTCGAGCATCATGGCCCATCGGCGGTGCGCCGAGACCCGAGAGCACCACTGAGTCCCGCACGGGCAGCGCCTCCAGGCTTCCGTTGCTCGCGGCCAGTTTCTCCTTCGCCGCAGGTCGTAGTCGCGTCGCGGTCGCCGCCCTTCTCGTCGCTCTCCAATCTGTTCGGGGAAAGGCCCTAGAATTTGGCAGGTCACAGTTGAGGAGCAGATCGGCGGGCATGGGCTGCCCCCCGCCGCGACCATCAGCACGCTCCAGGCCGCCGGACGCGGCTGTCTTCCTCGCCCCCCACGGCGACGCCGCCGCCATCTGCCGCTCGGCCTAGCGCGCTGCTTGTTGTATCCTTCAGAGACGGGAAGATTGGGTGACACGCGAGACAAAATAGAAAATTCTCCGCGGGGTGGAGTATGGTCAGCCAAGGCAAATCACTAAGCACACACAGAAAACGAATTAAGTTAAATCTAATCGTTAGATTAAGTTCAACGGGTCTAATCAGACGGTGGTAATCTGTTCGTGTACGTTTTGTGGGGTGTGCTTAAAGAAGTTTTTGTTTGATTGTTTAATAGTAGTATAGATTTATCTTTGCATTTATAAAAGACTGCATTTTTTACAAATTGTGTGCAATTTTTTTAATCATTTTTTCTATTTTCTATCTACTTTAAGGGTAATACCAATGACACCAGTTAATTCTTTCTTAGAAACTACATTTTTTTGCGAAAAATCCACTATTATATGCTTGTTCTCGCATATTATGAAAAAGCGTATTTTTGGTATAAATTATGTGGAAATTTTTCATTTTCTTTTTCTTTCTTCTTCAAGTGTAATATGAATGCCACCAATTCATTATTTTTTTACAAAACTTATGATTAGTTTATAGTTTATAGTTTTTTGTTTTAGTTTTATTTCATTTTCTATCTTCTTAAAGTGTAATATCATTGCCACTAATTCATTCTTTCTTACAAAACTGTATTACTTGGTTTTTTTGGTTTTATTTCATTTTCTTTCTTGATTAAGGACCAGGCCCGTACCAGGCACATGTGCAACTTGTGCGCCTGCACAGGGCCCCAAAGTCAGCGGGGGCCCCCAATCAGCGAGAGTATTAGACTGGTCATAGTGGGGAGTAACCTAGAGTAGTAACATGCATACGTTACTACTCTATGTTACTACCCTTATAGTGGGAAGTGTCATATGTGTAGTAACATACACATGTTCATTTATTGTCCTGTAGACTCATTTTGCATTGGAAAGCGCTATGTGATGGTAATATATTATGTTACTTTATTTGCCTCTCTCCTCATTAACTACTTGCCACATCAACATTTTTGCTTATGTGACATCTATGTTACTACCTATGTTACTCCTACTATGACCAGCCTTAGTTAATTGTTGGGGTTAGTAGGAGGTAGGTACACTTATTACCATGGACGGTTGAATAATCAAGGCAGGAACGTACCAGCCTCTCCTCACGCATGGGAACCTGGTGCTTAATTAACTCAGGCAATACTACTACTACCTCTCTCTCAGCTTACAGGGCGTGCACGTACCTCTAGGTCGTCAATTCGACCAACCTAATACAAGTCATATGTTACAAAAAATATACCAATATAAACTTTAGATGTTCTATTTTCAAAAGATATAATTTTCGTATTATATAGTTTATATTAAGGTGATCAAATTGGCAACCTAGGTATACGTGTAGGACTTGTAAACTGAAACGGAGGTAATCCCCCATCTTTTTTTTTGCATTTACCACAAGATAATCCATTGCGATGAACTTCCAATAGGTAACGTTTCCACTCCCAATCCCCATCTGCTAATTCTGTGCTATTTCCACAAATAACCCATTGCGATGAACATTGAATAGGTAAAGTTCCACTCTCAATCCCCATTTTTTATTTGTGTTCTATTCTTCTCAGATCTCAAATCGGTAGGGTTGCATATCAGTGTTTCTCTCGACCACTTAGCTGCCTGTTGCCACCGCTGCAACCTATGTGCATCAGCATCAATTGGAGCCTGACTGCAATTGAAGGCTAAGGTAGCTTCAATCCTCTTTATCTGTATATGTCCAATTTTTAACATTGGATGTTTGTCTCTTAGTTTTACCTTCTTCAGTGTCTTCAGAAGAATTACGAACTACGAGTCATGATGTCAAAAAAAGGAACAATGAGTCATGACATGGAAAAGTTAAGAAAAGGAAAAAAATGCCAAGGGCCCATAATTTGATTTCGCACCGGGCCTCCCTTTTCTCAGGTACGGCCCTGTTAAGGACAATGCCAATGCCACTAATTCATTCTTTCTCAGGGCAGTTCTTGTTTGCGAAATTTCCACTTTTATATGATTACTCTTGCATATTATAGAAAATCACAATTTTTGGAGAAAATATGCGCAAATTTGGTCATTATTTGTTTCTTCTTTATTTCTTTTTTCACTTTCTTTAATCTTAAGGAGTAATACCGGTGCCATTAATTTATTCTTTCTTAGAAAACTTCATTATTTTATTTTATTCATTTTTATTTAGTTTTATTTCTTGATTAAGGTTAATACCATTGCCACTAATTCATTCATTCTTAGGGCAGTTCCTTATTGGTAAATTTCCAATCTTATTGGTAATAGGCTGCCTCGATTTCTTTCTTCTCTAGAAAGCCTTTTGTCCATCTGTTTATTTTCTCTCTTTCTTCAGGAGGTAGTAGGCTGCATTTTCTTCTCTAGAAAACCTTCTATCCATCAGGCTGCCTCAAACTCTTTCTTCTACAAATCTTCTGTCTATGACCACCACCTATCTCTACGATTTTGTGAATCAATTTTTTTCAATTCATGCATTGTTTTCTTACAAGATAATTAGACGTGCGTTCTTTTTTCAATTTCCATCGCTATCAGGTTAGCGTCTATCTATTGGTCTCGGTCCATTATTATTTTTTGTTTTTGGCAAAATGCTCTCACTATTCATGCATAGTTGTTCTACACTTCTACATGCTGAAGAGCGAACACTTCTATCTCTTTTTCCTTTGAGGAAGATGAACATCACTGTTAGCTAGTTATGTGCAACGCAGAGACATTATAAGAATATAACAAAGGTGATTGTTAATCTTGGACATACTGAGATCAAAATTCGGGCTAAAATATCATGGGCCGGGTAAAATATGTGTATGCTGCCCTGACTCAGCAAAAGACTAATACTCCCTCCGTCCGGAAATACCTGTCCTAAAAATGGTTGTATCAAGACTTATTTTAGTTATACTAGGACAATGCCCGTGCGTTGCAACGGGATATAAATATTATAGTACATTAGCTCATGATTTATTTGTCCATATAAATGCAAGTGTGTAAATAAATGTTTATAAAATCCTGCCCGTATTTACCTTTAATTAGTTTGATAAGTAAAAGTTGGATAGTTAAATAAAGATGGAATTGATTAAGAAGGTAAGTAAATTAAGATAGTTGATTAGCATTGGGGGGGGGGGGGGGGGGCTATGGACATAGGGTGTGGTGCGGCAGAAAAATCGACAGGGATGTGGTGGGATCGAGAAGAACAGGTTGCCAAAGCGTTCTGCCGGCAGGAAACAGAACGCTTCTCTCTTTTAAGTAGTATACTCTGTAAACAAATATAAGACGTATTAGATCACTACTTTAGTTATCTAAAACGTCTTAGATTAGTTTACAGAGGTAGGTAACAACCCCTTGTGTTGCACGGGGTGAAAATTATGTATGGGTGGATGATATATTCACGCTATGCTATGAAGATTGAACAGAACCAAAAATTTCAATGTGATTAACCTTACTTTTGCGAGGCATCATCTAATGCATGTATTTTTTGTTTTCAACATAAAGATATATAGTTGGTATATGGTTGAATACCTCATGCTATATGTCACGAGAGCCTAACTCAATTTCCTTTTCGCCAATAAAAACAATATAAAATGTTGAATATGTATCATGAAATCACTACAAGTCCACACATCAGGAGCAACCTCTTGCAATATTTACCTGGCTATTTTCAAGGCCGGCCTATAATCTGACACGTAACCTTGATATTGCATCCATTTCCAGAAAGTCTTCTCAACTATTATGTAAATGTGTGCTTGATAGAACATGCCAAAAAATAAGAAAATTATGCAACAAAGAATGGTCTCAAATTTAGGAATCCCTTGCTTAGAATTCAATCATTTACGCTGGAAAGATGTGAGGAAGACAAGCCAATCGAGGAGAGGCAGATCTAGGGTGGAGAGGTGTAGAAGGAGGCCGAAAGGACGCGCCGACAGGTGCTCTCCCTCCACACCCATCCAATGCATTGGAGCCCAGAATCTTCACGTACATACTGTATTGTGTGCATATATCTCTTCAAGCGCCAATACTAAATGGGGAAGAAAATAGCATCTTTGTCAGCTTAACTTTGTCACGCATGGCCGGGGCATTCACCACCTCTCCTCGCCGCAGTGGCTCGCCGGATGTCAGGGCCAAGTTGTTGCAGCTATCCTTGTGCCTCTTGTCTTGACGTAGAACCCGGTCTAAAAGCCGTTCAGGATCTCCTGCGCGCACAGCATCAAATTAAGTGAACGGTAGCGATTCTTTCATAGACTCCATCTCTCGGAAGGCGCGTAGGATCGATGTTAGGCCTAGCTAATCTCATGCACCGTTTGTTGTTTTCTGTTTAGAATAATGTGTGCATGGTCGTGATGTGACCCATGCATCATGCACGTACGTAGTGGGGAGCTGCTCCTACCACGCATCTCTCCTTTCCTTTCTTTTCTCCCGGTTGTTGGCGTGAGCTGTGCGGAAGCTAGCAGTCGCCGGATGGAGCCATATATAGTTGCAGATCATGGCGGCCTGGCCGGGAGGTTGTTATAGCTTCTTTGTGTGTACTCGCATAAAGGAATGAAAAGATAACAGAAAACGCTGTGACATTGGCAGCATAAAAATTATCTTGCCTGTGTAGCGTCTTGATCGTTCTTCTCCACTTGTTCTACAGCTACCTTGTGCGTCTTCCAGAGTTCGGCAATGACAAAGGGACTCGGATTTTACAAGCAGCATGCCGTCGAGCTTCTCAATCGATGGCGCGCGGGGAGGTTGACATAGATGTCGGATCTCGGCCTGGTCGCCATCACCTGACAGAATCAGAATGCACATAATTGTCGTTGCGTTGCTTTGCCGGTGACCTAAACGTTACTACATATTTTCAAGCCATGGTACTGATGTCTCGATTCCTCACCTCTCGGGTTGGACGGGAAGAAGTCGTAGACCGACCCAGAGCAGGCAGTCCATCTCGACTCTTTCTCCACCGGCAGAGCCGCAGAGGTTCCAATCTGTGGCAGCTCCGGAAAACGGTGGTTGCGAGCAGGCGAAGCAATGGATATTGTCTATTGATAATTAACCTCTTCCGCACAAGGTCAAGACGGCATGATTAATTACTTACTGTGTAGGTTGGTTATGGCAGCGGCGGTGGAGACAGCCTTGCCGCCGCGCCGATACACATGTCCTGCCTGATCACGTGCTTCCAGAACTTCCGCGGGCTCCTTGCGTCATGGCCGTATCGAACCGCTCGGTCGGCGAGCCGATCACCACACCACGGCCGTAGGATCCCTTCGCCGGTCGCCTCGCACACCGATCGCGCGCCTCTACGGCCAGTACCGCGGCTGCTCTCCTCTCTGCTCTCGCTCATTCTCCCTCTCAGCATCTTCCACGATGGCAAAAGAAAGGCCCCTCCTCTAGATCAGATCGAGCGGGGCAGTAGAAGATCGGGCAGGGAAGGTTTGGAAGGAATAAAAACAGGAAACTAAACGGGAGTCACGGGAGCAATTAACGACGGGATTAATTAAGGGAATCAGACGTAATCAACCTGATAGCACTAGTGCAGAACCGGGCAATAGCACCGGTTCGTAAGGCCCTTTAGTGCCGGTTTTATAACCGGCACTAAAGTGTGGTCACTAAAGGCCCCCCCCCTTAGTACCGGTTCTGCACGAACCGGTGCTAAAGGGAAACCATGTGGCACGAGTCAGCTCCGGGGGCCTGGAGCCCTTTAGTACCGGTTGGTAACACCAACCGGTACTATAAGATTTGGGGGTTTTTAGTTTTATGATTTCTTTTTCATTTAATTTTGTGTTTCCATTTTAATTCTTTTTCGTTTACTGGTATTTTACAATACTACACATTATAAACGTTATGCATATATATATATATAGAATTTTTAGTAGAACCAATCATCGAGTTTAACATGATTGTCATGATATTATAAGCGTTCATATATAACACCACAAAAGCAAATCACTTAAGTTCAGAACGAAGAACACGGACATGAAAGGCCAAGTACTAATTAAGAGCAGCATGAAGAACTAGCTAAATCACTCCTGCTAGCTACTCTTTCTCTGGTAAAATAGCATAGAACATGTATAGCTCTCCTGATTGATCATACTGGAGCATGCCGATGAACCTGTCTCCTAATCGTGGGCTGCGCTTCTCATTGCTGCCCCCTAGTACTTCTCTGCGATCATTAACAATTTTCCTCCAATCTTTCACTATTAAGCATTCATCGCTTCTAGAAATCCTGAATGCATTCATGTGCAATGCAGGATATCTTGGCCTTAAGCTAACAATTGACATCTGACCTTTAGTCTCAATCCCCTGAGGCACAACTGTCATCGGGAGTCCCTGTTGAAGAACATCGTATAGTACTTAATTAATATACTCAGCAATGAAAGTTTAAAAAAAATATGTATGCAAAATATGCACTGAGGACAAATAGTAAATATCTTACCATCATTCCTAAATAGATGTGACCGTAGTTCAATACCATCACTATTGGTCGCACGTTTTGAGTACTAACATTTCCAAGTGCAGGAAAAAAATTTGTCTTGACAGTATGAAGATCCTCAAGCCATGAAACATAATGACTTATCTCCTCGCAGTTTAGTTCAGCTCCGGGACAGTAGAAGGTCCTGTCTACCAAGCGCCGGACATGTTTGGTTGAATGGAGATAAGCTGTCAATAGAAATTAGTTGTCAGTTATTTTTGAAATAAGCAATATCAAAGACAAAAATATATTTGAGAAGAACTCACATAATGGTAGAACTGGAGGCGTCTGCACATCGACCCATATGTCTCTATTACCTTCAATATCATCTTCCGGACGAATATCAAAGGTGATAACCATACCAGGCTCAAATGCATAAGCCTTGCATAGTGCTTGCCAAGTTTTGCATTCAAAATAGGTGTACGTGTGTGCATTGTATACTTTGACGTTGAAAGTATAACCATCATGCTCAGTTTTCAGGTAAGCTCTCTTTACCTCCATAGTTTCCATATCTTTGAAACCTATCTTATCCAAGACAAAATTCTTGCATGGCATGGGATGCGCTAGTAGAATAGTGAAAATTAAAAATTATAAGTCAGGCAAATGAAGCATATATAAGTCATGCTTAATTACGAAAACAGACTTGTCGTTGTGACTTACTGTATCGAATTCGAAAGTCTCATCCAGCTTGATGCTGAATCGCCTACCATCAACAAGGAAATTTCTGTCGCACTGGCCGCGCTCGTCTTCACAGTATGTGCATATACCGAAACTTTTTCCGTCGTCAGACGACATTTCCTATGTTCATATTAGGCGAAACATTAAACACTTACTAATTCAATTAATTCAGCTACTTCTATTAATTCAACTAAGCATTTACTAAAAATAAACTAGTTATATTAATTCAATTAGTTCAACTAAGCATTTACTAAAAATAAACTAGTTATATTAATTCAATTAGTTCAACTAAGCATTTACTAAAAATAAACTAGTTCTATATATTAATTCAACTAGTTCAACTAAGCATTTACTAAAAATAGACTAGTTCTATTAACTTTTCTATCTAATTCATCTAACATTCGACATTAATCTAACATTTATATAAACTCAAAATATATAAAAACATTAAATAAACAGAAAAACTCATTAACAAATAATATTTTAATTAGATAATCAAATCTTAGATACGACAATTTTCTTACTAAAAATAAACTAGTTATATTAATTATTCAATTAGTTCAAATCTCATATACCTAAATAAACTAGTTCGACAATTTTCTTACTAAAAATAAACTAGTTATATTAATTATTCAACTAGTTCAAATCTCACATACCTAGCTAATTAATATCTAATTAAATTTTCTAAAAAACAGAAAACAGAAAACAGAAAATAAGTAAAAAATGTGTGTGTGTGTGTGTGTGTATGTGTGTGTGTAGTGTGTGTATATGTGTGTATGTGTGTGTACGCCGCCCCGTACGCCGCCGCCCCGTACGTACGAGCGGGGGCGCCGGCGTACGGGGCGAGGGCGGCGGCGTACGGGGCGGGGGCGCCGGCGCGCGGGTGCGAGAGACGTACGGGACCGCGGCGACGACGACGGACGGCGGCGGCGTTCGGGGCGGCGGCGCGAGACGACGACGACTGACGGACGACGGGCGACGGGCGGCGACGACGGGATCGAGCGGCGCGCGGCGATGTCGAGAGGTTGGAGACGAAAGTGGGGAGATGTAACTAAAATTTTCGTAAGTGCTATATATATAGGATGGGCCTTTAGTACCGGTTGTAGCCACCAACCGGTACTAAAGGCCAACTTTGGCCAGGCCAAGAGGCGGGAAGAGCAGGCCTTTAGTACCGGTTGGTGGATCCAACCGGTACTAAAGGGTGATCTTTAGTACCGGTTGTAGCCATCAACCGGTACTAAAGGCCTCGCGCTGCCACCCCAAAGTTTAGTCCCACATCGCCGGGCGAAGGGTAGCCGCACTGGTTTATAAACCCAGCCGCGTCTACCTCTTTAAACTCCTCTATATAGCAGACTTGTGGGCCTAAATTCTGCGCGCTGCCATGTGAGTCTGCTGGGCCTTTAAGGCCTGTAATTGCACGCCCGTGGCCTAGCAGGCCCACAGGGCAGCGCCCCAATTTTTTATATAGTTTTTTTCTTTTCTGCTTTATTTTCTTCTATTTATTTCTGCGTAGTTTTTTGTATAGTTTTTTCTTTTCTGTTATATTTATTTTCTTCTATTTATTTCTGAGTAGTTTTTCATCTAGTTTGCCAAAATTCAACATTTTCAGAGTTCATTTTGTAGTGATTTTCAATTTCACGGTCATTTTATATAGTTTTTTTCTTTTCAGCTATAGTTTTTTTCCTGCTATTTTTTCTTTTCTGCAAAACTTGATGGTCAAAGTCTGGAGTTATAACCAAAGTTTAAAAAAAAGAAATGCCGACGTGCAATTAGTTTTTGCCATAACAGAAGAAGTCCGGAGTTGTAATAAGTTATTAAAAATAAAAAAGAGGTGCAATGCTCGTTAATTTGCTTCAAGCCTTTCGGAATAGTGTAAACTGCACTGCGCATAGCTCCGTGCAGTCTACCATATTCCTGAAGGCTTGAAGCTAAGCAACGTGAGCATTGAGCCTCTTCTTCATCGTCTCTGCACTCAGGGCTTATAAACCGCTCCTAGTCCCTCTCTCTTCGCGAGGTGGGACTAAAAAACAGCTTACTAAGAAACTGTAGTACTGGTTCATCCATGAACCGGTACTAAAGGTGCTCGTGGGGCCCCAGCCTTACCTGACACAACCTCATTAGTACCAGTTCGTGGCACGAACCGGTGCTAAAGGTTCGCCACGAACCGGTACTAAACAGCTCCTCCCGCCTAGCAGTTGGTGCATACTGAACGCAAAAAATATAAGAGCATTTAGATCATGATCTTATATTTCTTTACAGTCTAAATTGTCAATATGATCTTATAACATCAAAAATACTTTGATCATCAATGATCTTTGTGTGTACAATTTGAATTGTGAATATGAGTCATCAATGATTTATAAACCGATGAAGACTCATATTGCGGCCACAAATTCTACACATAGAGTTCAATGAAGACCAAGTGCTTGTGATAGTTTGAGAAATAACATATTTAAGGTGGTAAAAGGCTTGTTAGGGGAGCGAGGTGGGACTAAAAACAGCTTGCCATAATCTCATTAGTACCGGTTCGTGGTACGAACCGGCACTAAATGGTGATGGTGGGGCCATAGGTTGACCGCAGGCTGACACAGCCTTTTTAGTATCGGTTCGTGGCATGAACCGGTACTAAAGGTTCGCCACGAACCGGTGCTATTGATCGCCGCCACGAACCGGCACTAATGTACACATTAGTGCCGGCTGAAATTCAAACCGGCACTATTGTGCTTCACATTTGACCCTTTTTCTACTAGTGTAGGAGAGAAAACCGCTAGAGGAAGAAGGAAAGAAAATCGATGAAGGGGTGGCTGTCGTACAAGAGGGATGGACGAAGAGCGGCAGATGTAAGAGGGGAAACGGAACCTTAAATATTTTTTAGGTAGTAGAGAATGCATTCATTTTATTCATTTGTAGGACAAATATTTCTGGACAGAGGCAGTACATGCAGCTGCTTTACCCTCGTATTTCACGGCTCTCCCAGTGCAAGTACCACCCCGGCCGCTACCCCATAAATGTGTGAAGACTACGGTGCATCATGATCACTAGATAAAGTATTTTTTTTGTGAGCATAGGCCTGAGTTTGGCTGCCGTAGAAAATCGAATTACAGAGGATTTAGGCCAGTCAGTTATTTTGCTTTAGATGAATGTTACCCTGCCCGTTTGATCTGGAATGAACGGCTGCTCAAAAATTGACTGACCGAATTGTAAATTCAGCCATTAGCAAATCCGATCTTTAAAAGACACTGCTTAATTTTTTCTAGCCGCTGCCTCCTCCTCCAAGAAAAGCTAGGGTTCGTGCCTCTCGTCGGCTCCGCCGCAGGTCCGCCTCGTCTCCGGTGGCCCTAGGACCATGGGGGCGTGGTGGATCTCGGCAAGGGCCGGCGGAAGGGCTCCGTTGTTAGTCGTTCCTTTAAAATTTGTTAGGGTTTGTGTCCTACTCAGGAAGACGAGACGGTGGCGGCTCCCTGAAGATGGAATAAAGGTCTCCCCGCCTAGTCCCCGTTCCGATGGTGCGTCTAGCATCGTTGGTGGGTGTGTGGAGGTGTGTCTCCGGCGGATCTATCCTCGGTGGATTTGCTCGGATCTGGTTGTGGTTCGTCAATGTTCGTGTGTCTTCAGGTTGGATCCTTTCGATCTACGTTATTCTTCATCAGCGGCGGTTGCTGTTCTGGTGCGCTGGTCCTACGGGGCCTTAGCACGACGACTTCCCGACTGTCTACTACAACAAGTTGTGCCCGACTCCGGCAAGGGAGGGGTGATGACGGCGGCGCGCCTTCGGCTCGTTTCAGTGATTGTAGTCGTCGCTAGGTGGTCTATGAATCTGGATGTAATTTTTATTATTTCTAGTGTTCGTTGTACTGCCGTGATGGAAGATAAATAGATTGAAAGTTTTCTCGCAAAAAAAATTTATAAATTCAGCCATTTGACACCTAGCCAGCCCCATAGATGTGCAAAGGTGAGCTAGCCACGTTAGCGAGCACAACGTCGCAGCTACAAGTGTGGCAGGACGTGCGCACTGGACGCGGCGTTAGCGGGCCGGGCATGCGTCCCGTTGCCGTGGCGAGCGCGTAAATCAAGATGGATCCCGATGACTTGGTCAGGTCTGTTGTGGACGACGCAACGGTGCTTTCCAACAGCAAGGTTACATTCCAGATCCCATACGATGAAGTCGTCACTGTCTCAACATGTACATTCAACTAAGGGCATGTACAATGGTTGATAAGACAATCTTATCTTAAGTCTTGCATATAATTTAGAGATGACAAAAAAGTATATCTACAAGGGTTATATCTTAGCCTTATCTTCAATAACTAGCAATTCCTTAAAACATGATGAGACAAATTGTGCTAAGAGATCATCTCTTGTCTTATCTTAAATAAGAGAAGACAAGCCTTTTCTTACGAGTTCTCTCTCCTCCACCTCATCATTTATCCTACGTGGCACTCCTAAGATAGCACCATTGTACATGCCCTAAGTCAACATGTGTTTCTGATTCCTCTCATTCCTATCGACAAGACCTCAAACTTGAATAATCTTCTCCTAGCTCTTTGTCCTGTGTTTTGGTTGGCTACCATCTCTTCATTGGATGGACATGAGAATTGACGAGATGAAAACAAAGCCACGTCCTCATACTATATCACGAGCTCCTGAGTAAATTTATACTACATGCCATAACATGAGACCCGCTATCCTCTCGGGCTACCTCACCCAATATATAATAAACAACTATTGATGCTATATCATAAACACACATCGATGCTGCCTACCCAAGTACGCAAAATTTAATTTTGTACTTCATGGTATATCAAGTAGTTTTCAAAATATTGTCAGACTACTGAAATAAAGATTGAAGAGCTCGGCAGGCACAACTCTTAGTTAGCGGTCTTTGACCTATTTGTTACACACAATTCCAAACAAAATGTGTTGATAGAAGTGTTGATTCACTTTTCCGACCAGTGAAGGAAACAGTTGTGCATGTTATAGTCTTCTTTTGCAACTGGGTAATGCATGCATACACTACAACTTCAACGTTTGGAGGGCATCCTGCAACGTAGACGTCCACAGGAACGATCTATCACACTTCACCCCCCCCCCCCCCCCCCCCACACACACACAGAGTATGAGTGATGGTAGTATCCACCATCGCTAGTGCTACTTCCCGTTGAGATCAACCATCGAGGCTCTAGCATCAACCTTGTGGAGAATTGTTGATGTCTGAATTATTGAACACACATATCACTACAACTCTTTTTCCTTACGAACCCATAAAAGGGTTGGGTTCCACTACCAGAGAGATAACTAAACCACAAGGTTTGAAACGACATGCCAACGTTGCACAACACTACAACTTAACTAACATTGCCCACAAACCTACGCGAGCTCTCGCTAACATCCACATGCAGAATTCTGCCATAATGCCACTAAAGGAGAGACAGATAGCAAAGGACACATCAAGGCGGGTGTTGCATCTGGCAACGAGCAAGGTGATTTGCAGTCCGCTGACAATTTGGAAACATCGTCAACCAGACAATTTTTATTATCTCCAGACGCACTCAAGAGGTCTACAATTCCATCACGCAAGGAGCGAACTCACGGCCGAAGAAGAAAGGCATGCAGTTCGAGTTGAAAATCCCCCATCCGAAGATACCTGATATCAGAACCTGCCTGATGTATCCGACAATCTGAGAGAGAAACTGCTCCGGCTGTAGTGTAGGCCACAACATAAGGAGTACAACGATAATCGGTGCCGAAAGAGTGCCACTGATATGACATGCCAGTCAGTAGGTAAGGCATCCTCCACTTGCCGTCGCCTAGCACTCGCACCAACTAGAACATATGAGGCATAGTATAGTATGTGCCACGCTACTCCCTCGGAACAATCTGCCAGTCTAGAAAAGAGGACATTATTCGTCCCCTAACGTGCACCTCATGGAACTTGTACTGAACAAACCGCCAGATTCTAGCTGCAACTGAATCTACAACCCAGCCAATGGCTTGCCGTCCTTCATTTTCTCAAGCCAACACCACTTGGCCAAGAACTGTGTACACATACATTGAACACAACCAGCTTATGTTTCTGATATCTCCCATTCATATCAACAAGATTTTGAACTTGAGTTATCCTCCTCATGCTTGCTCTTTATCCTCTATTTCGGCTAGCTACTGTCTCTTCTATGGATGGGGATGAGGAGTGACAGGGGGAAGCAGAGCCACATCCTCATATATCATGAGCTTCCCAGTAAAGTAACCAATGTTGCATGTTAACACATGAGACCTGCTATCTTGCGCACTAATGGTGTATGCACGCCACTGCCTACTAGAGTAGGAAATTTTTAATTAATATTTCGCAATAGCTCTTCATTAATGCTCAAGTACTTCTAAAAGGAGTCTCAGACTACTTGGAAGAGCTCAACAGTCACAATTCAGTCATCAGTATTCCGTCCTATTTGTTAAACACAAGTCCAATAGTGTACATCTACATATCACAAATGCATAGGATGCATTCCATCATATGTGCAGTACAAATATACATTACCATTACAGACTGGGTACACCATAAGCACCAACTAGGCAACCACTAGTATGTCGGTTGTTTCGTGGCATGTGAAGTAGTGAAGGATGGTGGTAGGAACCCACATACCCACCAGCCAGCACACACCGGCTTACTTTTTTTAGAAAGGGAAGTTGAAAGCCTCGGCCTCTGCATCAAAAGATGCACACAACATCTTTATTAAATTATTTAACAAATGTGTGGCAAAGATTTTTATCAACAACCCGAAGCCATCACTCCACACCTACAAACTCGACAATGGGGAATGCCATGACAACGCCCCACCATCTAGAACTGGGGCCATCATCGAGCCGCCTGCATGGTGTATCGAGAGCACACATCCACACACTGGTTTACACACTGATTACCGTAGCATGTTTGTTGACCATGAGGTACATGTTTCAATTATTTCACCAAATAGAAAAGAGAAAAAGAAAGGACACAAAGTTCCAACAATACGTAGAAGAAATGAACGAACCCGATGATCTAAAATTATGTTGATTACTTCTCCCACAAGAGAAGAAAATCCTTGTGCATGTTGATTTTCATTTTCAACTAGAAAACACAATACAATATAGCTTTGGCAGTTGGAGGGCACCCAGTGATGTAGATGTCTGCGAGAATGATCTTGTTGCACCCATGCACGACGAACTATGAGTATTGGTAGTACCCACGGGCATTGACGCAACTGGCCATCGAGATCACCCGTCGAGGCTTTGGCATCTGGTCATAACCCCGGTGGGAGTAGATGAAGCTCAGAATGTCAGATTTGTGTAGATATTCTCCAGTTCTCCCTAGGTATTATCAATCACATATGGTTAAAATAAAATTTTATGTGTACCTACAATTTTTTTAAAAAAACTTAGTTACCACCAGAAAATACACAATGTTTAGCTAATTTGTATTCTTATGCATAGTTTTTAAGATACTTGAATCAAGCAACCTCGAGAAATTTCAATGAACAACCATGACTATGCTATTTCAAGAAAACTACCATCTCCATTCATTGGCAATCAAAACTAATTCATAGAAGGATAAACAAACATGAAAACTGCGGTGGCACCCATGTCATTATGTCGGGGTTTCTTATTCTATAAAAGCTATGAAGATAGAAGAAATGCTCTTTAGAGCTCGAGCAACATTGAGCCTGTTATCACGGCCGAGTCGCCTTGTGATCCTTCCTCCAAGCGAGCTGGCAGCATGTCTTTGGTTGTTACTCTATGTATTGTTTGCTATCCCATTATGTATAAATAGCAATGAAACTCAACGAATAGATACTGGTACATTACGAAGCATGGCAAATCACATCTAGCAATTAGGCCAATTGTCCATTGCACCAGAGGTGTGCGTGCTCGACTGGCCACGACAATCAACGAAGATTGTGTTATCGTGAGAGCTTGAGGCACCGAGGCTAGCATTGATGCCGATGGATGGCCCCTCTCATCACGATGGCGCTCCTTCGACGCTTGTAATCTATAACTTGGAGGGCTGCTTGATAGTACTCATTGGGCGGAGATCTCATGCAACCCTCCCATGCAGCCATGTTGTCGGCGCAGACCACGTCTGGATCTTCGCCGGCTGCATGCGCATTGTGTCAGCAATCGTTCATCTCAATGAACATCTCTTTACGAGGCCCTTCCTTGATGTGCTGATAGTAGGAGCAGTACATGGCTCCTAGGGCATCGCTCCAAGGATAGCACAGTCCGAGTCAATAATCACATAACTTTTGTGCCGTCACATATCTAGAATGAAGACAGATAAAATAAAATATCACTAGTGATTTGTTTATTGGGTGATTTTGATGTTGGCGAAGCATCTTTGTAGTTTGATTTTAGGACTAGTTTATGTTACCTATTGTAACTATTCTCAAGAGAGAGAATCATTGTAACTATAACTTGTTGGTCATATACATGCTATGTACCTTCTTATTCATGCTTGAGAGACTAATTAGTAGCATCAGTATGACCTACTGACCAAGTAATATTATCAGTAGCTCATATTGTGTTGGTCTCTTAGTTATGTCTTTCTTCTCAGTTTGTACCGCGGTTAACTTTTTCTTCTTCTTCATTGTAGCATCCAACAAAAGATGCATTACATTGTATCTATTGCGCCCTATAAACTGTTCTTACTATTTTGCCAAATACCATAATTCAGGTAATCGATATTTTGTTGAATGCTACCATGTCAAGATATATTTGTATGCATTGTCCATGTGAATGGAAATCATTGTAGGAACCATATAAATTCATATGTTCTTTGCCTTTATATACACCCTGATGTGAATTCTACTCTATTGTTTTGCTGTGTAAGAAACTTTTGGATTGGGTATGCATCTGCTTGAGAATTAGACACATAAAACCTATGTTTTTTTAGTAGGTGAAGATGGAACAGGGTTTGGAGCCGTTTGATCAAATATTGTTATATTGTCCTCTTTCATAGATTTGAAAATTGTGTTTCATGTTTGATGAATTGGTGAGGATTGGAGCATGGGGCATTGTGTTGAGGACAAATATGAGACCTCTTGTATGATGTTCGTGGGCGTCACACAATAGAGGCCACGCGTGCATGCAAAGCAAACGGCAAGCCCACTCTGAAGCAAAAGTTGTATATTGTTTTTTTCTCTTTGTTTTTCTAGTCAATACCCCCCCCCCCCCCCCCCCCCCAACCACACGCAAAAAAAAAACCGGCTGGTGTTTTAAGAACGTAATAGGTAAAAATATATTTCTATTTTTCAATGTATATTTAAATTATATTCATTGTATAAACAGTTCACCATATATATTAAAAAATGTTCGGTGTATTAGATAAAATTTCAGTGTATACTAAAAATATGCTCATCGTATACTTTAAACAAAGTTCACCATGTGTTAAAAATGTTCATTGTATATTATAGAAATATTCATTGTATATCAATAAAATGTTCCATAGTATATTATAAAAATTGTCACTGTGTATTTATAAAAGGTTCAACATGTATGACAAAAAAGTTCACTTGTATTATTACATATGAAAATATGTTCATCATGTATCAATAAAAAGAAAAATTAAAGGAAAAAAGAATAATAAATTAAAAACGGAAGGAAAACCCAAAAAAATCCTGAAGAGAACCAGAAAAGAAACACACACAAAAACGAAGCAACGAACAACGCACAGCACTTGTTATCGTGAACTGGGACTGCCCATATGCGGGTGCTGTGAGCGGCATATAGAATCAACCGTCAAATATGTCATGGCTACTTTTCATCCTTTTGAGAAAATGTCACTGCCACTCTTCTAACGGGTCGCTACGTGAAGTGAACGATCCAGGAATGGATGGGCCAAGGAGAATCCCCCGTGCCCATAGTGTCGTGATGGAGAAGTGTTGCGAGGGAGTACCTTTTTTTTTTGAGAGAGAGATGCGAGGGAGTACTTAGAAGGCAAAGGTCAACCCAGGAGTTTTGAACTTTTTTTACAGATTCGTTTTCTTTACATTTTACCTTTTTGAACCATGTGTTCGAATTATGTACCATTTTCATCCTTGGGTTCTCGCGTCGAGATCTGCAAAAACTAGATTCCTTGTTAATAGGTCTGGATAAGTTTTTTCACAAAAAACCTGAAAAAAAACCAAAATAATACAAAAAAACTTGAAGCAAAAAAGAGAAAGAAAAAAAACTATAAACTGGGAAGCATAGTTGTGTTTTTTCACTTTTTTGGAAAGCACGCCTGTGCTTGTGTCCCTCACGCGGAAGCATAGCTATGTTTGATTGTGAAGCACACATGTGGTTTTTACTTTTCGAAAAAGCACAGGTGTGCTTTACACGGAAGCACTGCTATGCTTTACCGCGATGTGCGTTTCACTTTTTAGGAAGCATAAATGTGCTTCTCGTGGTCATCTATATTTTTCACTTTTTCTGGAAGCACAGATGTGTGAAGCAAAACTGTGCTTTTCCATGAAGCACAACTTTGCTTTTCACTTTCTGGAAGCACACGAGTGGAAGTACATATGTGCTTTTCACTTCTCCTGGAAAGACAACTCTGGGAAGCACAAATGTGCTTTTCACTTTTAGGAAGTATAGTTGTGCTTCATCGTGAAGCACACTACTATGTTTTGCAATTTTTTGGGAAGCACATTAGTGTTTCTTGTGTTCTTCACTTTTCGGAAAGTATGTCTATGCTTCACGTTAAAGCACAAATGTGTTTTTCATTTTTGGGAAGCACACTTGTGCTTCGCCATGAGAAAAACAAAAAATATCATGAAAACCTAGAAAAAACCAAGCACAATCTAAGAAGCACAAAAAAGACACGTGCAGAAAAAAAAACATGTTTCCTGGTGCGCCCAGCGCACGATACGTGGCGGTACTGGCCACACCTGCGCACCACATGGCGCAATGGGAGCGTTCCGGCGCGTAAACAGTGTGTTGCTAATCACTGAGACTGATGCACTTCTGATGCTGCAAGGCCTCAACAAACGTTTGATAGACTACTCAGGGAGGTCCAAGTGACCGAGGATATCAACGTCCAGTCTAAGCTGTCTTTTTCTGAATGCACGATTGTCCACTGTAAGCCAGAGACTATGCTAATTCTGCTGCTCATGCTCTAGTTCAACTTGGCCTCAGTGTTCCATCTGACTTAACCCTTGCATGGCATGATGATGTCCCAGCGCACATTGCTGGAATTGTAAGGGCCAACAGTGCCCATAGCGTTTCGTAATAAATCAATATGCTTTCCCAAAAAATAAAAAATAGACCATGTGTTGCTGGATCGCATGGTCACATCTAATGTCCAAATCCTGCATATCCAAGTGTTGTACAGACGGGAGATGTCCTTCTTCGCGTAGACACGGAACCTAGTCAACATGTGCTTCTGATTCCTCTCACTCCTATCGCCAAGACTTTTGCCTTGTATTCCGGTTGGCTGTTTTCTCTTCCATTGGATGGGGATGGGAAGTGACGGGGGGAGCAAGGCTACATCCTCATATAACATGAGCTTCCGAAAAAAATCAATACTGCATGTTACTACATGAGATCTGCTATCCTGTAGAGGATAAATCAACAACATAAATTAGCCATGGCATTTCATTGGCACTTGAAAGTTTTAAAATCAGTCATGAACTACTGAAGTTAAGTTTCAAGAGCTAAGCAGACAAAACTCTCAGTCAGCGGTCTTTTGGCCTATTTGTTACACACAACTCCAGTGGTGTACAATATAACAATCGCATAGAATGCATGTCAGTTCTTTCACATGTTTAGCATAAATATATAGTACTACTATCCTAGTACAAACTGGGTACACCATAAGCATCAAATGTTCAGCTACCAGTACTTAGCTTGCTCATGGCATGTGAAGGATGGTAGTAACCCACCGAACACACACCATCTCTTTACAAGTTACCACGACATGTTTGCTGACCAGGAAGCACATGTTTGGCTTATTTCAACAAACAGAAAAGAAACAAAGAAGAACGCAAAGTCTCAGTGATAAGAACTGCATGAACCTGTTGATCCAAAGTGCTAATTTCATTTCTCCCAAAAGTCAAGGAAATCTCTGAGCCTATTAATCTTCTTTTGCAACTGGAGAACACCGTACAGTAGAGCTTCAGCTGTTGGAGAATTGTTTTCCATAGGATTCTTTTGTACTACATGTTGGAGATAAAATTCCATTCACTCAATTTACTTGATAGAATTTATGTGTTTTTCATGTGCTATCAAATACTAATTCATCCAAATTCCTGTAGTTACACTCTAGTCATGAGTTTTTCCTATTTTTTGTGTTTTGAGAATCTTACCAATCAAAAAGGCCCAGAGTGTTCAGTTTCAGCCAGGGCAAGGGAGCGCATGCAGGTAAGCGGCCATGTGTCTCCTATCAGTTTGTCTGAACTTTCGTCGGCCTGGAACACCGTATCGTTCCTGATTGAGTAAGAACTTGCCAAGTTTCTAAATACAACAACATACTACATACCAATCCAGGGGACACTATTGAAAAAGAGGTTGTTGCGCACTTATCCGTTAGTGCACTACTGAGAATGATGAATTCGTTACATAAAAGTGTTTACAACAGGATGTTAGTTCCATGAATGTTCTGATATTCACTCTATCTGCTAGATTTGATCCATACAACTCCCCCTCACAACCAATGAACTATAGTTGTTGGATCGCATCCGGGTGAAAACCTTGTGCTCGGCTTCATGCCATGGCCGGCGTTGGTGACACCCTGTTGTGTCATTACCTTCTTGAAGGCATCGCCGTGGAGAAGTTCTAGACCTCTATCCGCTACCTCCGGGGGAAACCCTAGATCAGTTGATCGGATGACGGCGGCGCGTTGGCGTCGTTTCCTCCTTGGGGGCGTCATTCTTGGAGGCGTACACGGGATCGAGGGACCAGCGGGCGCCTTTTTGGTGGAGCGGTGCTTCATCCTTCACATTGATGACGGCGGATCTCGGCGGCGTGGTGCGGTGGAGACTCGGCGCCCGATGCGCGGTGATGGACTCGCGCAGGTGGAGGTAGTTGTCTGGCGTCAAGGTGGCGTCGATGACGGAGTGACCTCACAAGGTAGAAGCCTCAATATCTGCTCTGAAGACGGACATGTGGAAGATGGCGGCGACGACACATGTGAGTGCATCAGACCAGTTTATGCCCCAGACCCAGTATGTGGCTTGGATGGGGCTTCTGGCTTTGGATGATAGGATTAGGTGAGTAGTCTGGGTATGTGGCCCAGGTAGCACCCCTGCATCATTTGGATAGGAGTAGTGGCATATGTTGTCAAGATGGCGGATTCAGGCATATTGTTGTAATACTTTGTAAGGTCCTCGAGAATAATCAATAAAGTGGCCGTATGCATCTCCCAGATGCAGAGGCCGGGGGTCATCCTCCTTTTCTAAAAAAAAGTTGTTGGATCGCATGGTCATATCTATGATCCATGATCACTCTTAATATATACACAAAACTCAGACAACATGTGTTTGTGATTCCTATCACTCCTACCGACAATACTCTGAATTTGAATTATCTTTTCCTAGACTGCTCTTTGTCTTGTGTTTCGTGAGATAGTTTTAAATAGCCGACTATCACTAGTGCATAATTGGCCATTAGTCCCGGTTCACCAACCGGGACTAAATGGTCGGGACTAAAGCCCCCCCCCTTTAGTCCCGGTTCGTCATGACCCGGGACCAATGACCCACCACGTGGCACGAGCCCATGCTGGGGCTGGGGGTCCTTTAGTCCCGGTTGGTGACACCAACCGGGACTAAAAGGTTTAGGGGTTTAGGTGTTTATATTAGAAGTTTATGGTTTATTTAGGGGTTTAAGGGTTTATGGTTTATTTTACCTTTTAATTTTGTTTTTTATTTAATTTCTTTTCATTTCAAACATATTTTACGTTACTACATATTGCCGGAGCTCGCCGCCGCCCCCGAGCCCGTCCTTGAAGGAAATATGCCCTAGATGCAATAATAAAGTTATTATTTATTTCCTTATATCATGAAAAATGTTTATTATTCATGCTAGAATTGTATTAACCAGAAACTTAGTACATGCGTGAATACATAGACAAAACATAATATCCCTAGTATGCCTCTACTTGACTAGCTCGTTAATCAAAGATGGTTAAGTTTCCTAACCATAGACATGTGTTGTCATTTGATGAACAGAATCACATCATTAGGAGAATGATGTGATGGACATGACCCATCCGTTAGCTTAGCATTATGATCGTTATAGTTTCATTGCTACTCCTTTCTTCATGACTTATACATGTTCCCCAGACTATGAGATTAAGCAACTCCCGAATACCGGAGAAACACTTTGTGTGCTACCAAACGTCACAACATAAAAGGGTGATTATAAATGTGCTCTACAGGTGTCTCCGAAGGTGTTTGTTGGGTTGGTATAGGTCAAGATTAGGATTTGTCACTCCGTGTTTCGGAGAGGTATCTCTGGGCCCTCTCGGTATTGCTCATCACTATAAGCCTTGCAAGCAATGTGACTAATGAGTTAGTTGCGGGATGAAGTATTACGGAACGAGTAAAGAGACTTGCCGGTAACGAGATTGAACTAGGTATGATGATACCAACGATCGAATCTCGGGCAAGTAATATACCGACGACATAGAGAACAACGTATGTTGTTATGCGATTTGACCGATAATGATTTTCGGAAAATATGTAGGAGCCAATATGAGCATCCAGGTTCCGCTATTGGTTATTGACCGGAGATGTGTCTCGGTCATGTCTACATAGTTCTCGAACCCGTAGGGTCCGCACGCTTACCGTTCGATGACGATATATATTATGAGTTATGTATTTTTGATGACCGAATTTTGTTCGGAGTCCCGGACAAGATCATGGATGTGACGAGGAGTCTCAAAATGGTCGAGACATAAAGATTGACATATTGGACCATGTTATTCGGACAACGGAAGAGTTCCAGAAAGTTTCAGGTGAAAACGGAGTGCCGGAGGGGTTACCGAAACCCCCGGGGAACTAATGGGCCACATTGGGCCTCAGTGGAGAGAGAGAGGAGGGACGCAGGAGGGCAAGTCGCGCCCCTCCCCCTTGGGTCCGAATTGGACTAGGGAAGGGGGGGCGGTGCCCCCCTTTCCTACTCCCTCTCCCTCTCCTTCCTTCCCCCTCTCTCCCTCTTGGTGGAATCCTACTAGGACTAGTAGTCCTAGTAGGACTCCCCTCTTGGGACACGCCCTAGGGGCCGGCCGGCCTCCCCCTTGCTCCTTTATATACGGGGGCTGGGGGCACCCTTGAACACACAAGTTTCTCTTAACCGTGTGCGGTGCCCCCTCCACAGTTACACACCTCGATCATACCATCGTAGTGCTTAGGCGAAGCCCTGCGCCGGTAACATCAGCATCACCGTCGCCATGCCGTCGTGCTGACGGAACTCACCCTCGTCCTCAACTGGATCAAGAGAACGAGGGACATCATCGAGCTGAACGTGTGCTGAACTCGGAGGTGCCGTACGTTCGGTACTTAATCGGTTGGATCGCGAAGAAGTTCGACTACATCAACTGCGTTATTGAAACGTTTCCGCTTTTGGTCTACGAGGGTACGTGGACACACTCTCCCCTCTCGTTGCTATGCATCACCTAGATAGATCTTGCATGATCGTAGGATTTTTTTTTGAAATTACCGCGTTCCCCAACAGTACTCGTCAACGAGCATACACGTCATACATATGTAACAAAATTTCTCGCACAACCAAACATATATCATAGAGTTTCTAATACGACCACGCACACACACACACACACACACACACACATAATTGTTATATAGAGCATGAGCGTGATGGAGCATTGAGGCCAATTTCTCCTATATAATTTGGTATATACAATTTCTCCTATAATTTGCACATCATTACATGCAGGCATTAGGTGAAACGGTATCCTCCTTTGGGATCTATGACCTGCTCAAGTAAAAATCCCGACATTTCTTCTTGAAGTGTTCGTATGTGGTCCGTTGGTATGAGCTTATCCCGCATCTCTTTCATCTTTATTAAAGAATGAGATCAATATGAATATATTAGTTGTGTATGCCTATATATATTAGATCATGATAAAAGTATTTGTGAATAGTGTTTATTACGTACCCAAAATATCTTTCATCTTTTTTTTTCTTTCGGACGTCATAATGCGAATGTTCTCCAAACGTAGTATGCACATAAATTATTCTCCGGCGCGTGCCTCATGCACTTTACGAGAATAGAATTCAATTAGATAATAATTAATCAAGCACAATAATGATATTAAAACTAGAATTAAAGAGATGCGCGGAGACGTAGCTAGTACAACTTAATTACCCTGGTTCGCCACCATTTCAACTTTGGTTGCCATTCGCCGTCAATCTCTATGATGAACTTTTCGCAAACCCTGCGCCCGTTTAAGAAAATGAATAAAAAAGTTATTAATTAGTTGATATCAGGAAATGAACTAAAGAGGTCGACACAGTGTGATAGTGATTGAAATTACCTGTCGAACATCAACCTCACGTCGTTGTATTCTTTAGTATATGTAGTTAGTCCACTAGATTTGTTTCATACCACTCTCCATGACAACCAATGAACAATGTGTTGCTAATCGCTGAGACTGATGCACTTCTGGTGGTGCAAGGCCTCAACAAACGTTTGATAGACTACCCAGGGAGGCCCAAGTGATCGAGGATATCAACGTTCAGTCTAAGCTGTCATTTTCTGAATGCACGTCCACTGTAAGCGAGACTATGCTAATTCTGCTGCTCATGCTCTAGTGCAACTTGGCCTCAATGCTCCATCCGATTTAACCCTTGCATGGGATGATGATGTACCAGCGCACATTGCTAGAAATGTAAGGGCCAACAGTGCACATATTGTTTCGTAATAAAGCAATATGCTTTCCCAAAAAATAAAAAATAAACCATGTGTTGCTCGATCGCATGGTCACATCTAATGTCCAAATCCTGCATATCCAAGTGTTGTACTGACTGGAGATGTCTTTCTTCGCGTAGACACATGACCTAGTCAACATGTGTTTCTCATTCCTCTCACTCCTATCGACAAGACTTTTGCCTTGTATTTCTGCTGGCTACTTTCTCTACCATGAATTGGGGGGGGGGGGGGGGGGGGGGGTAAGGCTACATCCTTATATAAGAGCAACTCTAGCAGACCCTGCAAAAGGCACCGACCTGCAAAATAACCGCAAAAATGCCACTACTACAAAAAGGGCTATAGATGGAATGGTAACTAATGACGCATCTGTCATGTGGTGCGCTATTACTATATTCTAGCAGGGGGAAGTAAGGCTACATCCTTATATAAGAGCAACTCTAGCAGACCCTGCAAAAGGCACCGACCTGCAAAATAACCGCAAAAATGCCACTACTACAAAAAGGGCTATAGATGTAATGGCAACTAATGACGCATCTGTCATGTGGTGCGCCATTACTATATTCTAATGACGCACCATGTCTCGGTGCTATTACTAATGGCGCACCTGATGTGTGGTGCGTCATTAGTAGTTTTAAAAAAAAACATAAAAAAAATTATTACTAATGATGCACCGTTGTATAGTGCGCCATTACTAATTGACATAGTAATGACGCACCACATCCGCCGTGCGCCATTAATAGTTTTGAAAAAAAAAGTAAAAGAAAATAAATATTTGTTAGTAATGGCGCACCTGTGGGCGCACCTGTGGACAGTGCGCCATTACTACTAGTAATGGCGCACTGTCCACTGGTGCGCCATTACTAAGTTTTTTCAAAAAAAATTCAAAAAAGATTCAATTTTTTTATTTTTTTTCAAAACTAGTAATGACGCATTATGGGTGTGGTGCGCCATTATTAGTTTAACTAGTAATGGCGCACCACCCCACGGTGCGCCATTACTAACTTGGCCAACACCGAATGCACCCCCTGGACCGCCTTTTTAGTTTCAAAAAAAATAAAAGAAAATGATGGAAATGTCAAAAAAATAAAAGAAAATAAGTTTCCCATATGATATGTGGTCTAGTTGTTGGGAAAATTTACAAATATGAATTTCGACTTTATTTGCAAAATCTCTCTGAAAATTTGTAAAATGGGCATAACTTTTGCATACAAACTCGGATTAAAAAGTTTTTTATATGAAAAATCATCTACTCGAAAAGTTACATCCGAATTTAACTGGGGAACCTCGTTATACATTTTTAAAATCCCCCAAAACCTAACAGAAAAAAAATTACGGGGCTTTCATGATCTAGAGGCTAAAAAATTCAAAAAATTTCAAACTTACTAGTGGCGCACCGTGGATGCGGTGAGCCACTAGTAACAGAAAAAAATTGGTTTTGAATTTTATTTTTTTTGAATTTTTTTTCAAAAAATGATACGTAATATGACCGGGAAGTTTGAAATATTTTTCAAAATTTCATCATAGTCAATGAACATGAACAAAGTCCTAGACATCAACAAGGTATAATAGGATTGATATGCTAGATATATCAACAAGTGCCTGTGAAGTGAGCTGTTGCTGAGGTTGGATAGAACTCTGAAGTTAAGCGTGCTTGGGTTGGAGTAGTGTGAGGATGGGTGACCTTTTGGGAAGTTTAACCACAGAGTGCTATTTGACCTGAGATTAAGAAAAAAATTGAATTTTTTTAAAAAAATTCATAGAAAAAAATTTGAAAAAAATTTGTTACTAATGGCGCACTTCTATGTGGTGCGCCATTACCCTGGGAGGAATTCTAATGGCGCACTCTGGGCAATTCTAATGGCGCACTACGTGGTGCGCCATTAGAACACCAGATACTAATGGCGCACAAGTGGTGCGCCATTAGAATTTTATTCTAATGGCGTGATGCTAGTGGCGCACCAGTAGTGCGCCATTAGAAGACAAAACTTGTGCGCCACTATCATGCCTTTTCCTAGTAGTGTGCGGGTCGGCACGGAAAATCCCGCCCGAACAGACTCCGCATCTGTGTCCAACCCGAATTTTTTTTGCGGGGCGCGGCAAAAGATCTCCCCCGACCTCTAGTTTCACGGGGCAGGAGCACGATCGGAGCTCGGCCCCTATCCGCAACGAGATTTGGCGGGAGGGACATTTCCGCACGGCCGTTCCCGCTCCTCCCACCCCCGACCACCATTGCTCCCGCCACCTCCACTCCCATTCATCTTCCCTGGCGATCTGTCACCGCCATGGATGACACATTGCCCTCCCCTGTCTCCGTCGAGGTCGCGCATGCTCAATTCTCTTGGGCGGATCTCGTCGCCGGCCATGTTGGCCCCACCGTCGCCAAGGCGCCACCGCGGCTGCCCGCAAGCGTCAGGGCAACGTGCTCGTCCCAGACCTTGCTCCTTCCATCGAGCTGCACCGGATGGGTATGCATCGGGTTGGGAAGTACGGGTTGGGAGAAAGCTGGCGAGTTAAAAAAAATATCGGGACGTCCCCTCTCCCTCCCGCGACCGCGCCGCCCACACGGGCGGCCGGCCGCGCCCTTCCTCCTTCCCCGCGCGCCTCCCCCTCCCTCTTCCTCCCTGCCGCCGTCGCCGGTGCCTGCTGCGGGCCTGGCCCGGGAGACACTGGTGGCAGCGACCCCCTGGCCTTTCCCCTCTCAGGGTCAGCCGACGCAGGACGGGGCGACCCCGGGCATTGTTTCTAGGCGATGGCGGTCCAGAGCGGTAGCAGGGGTCCCTGGCGCGAGCGGGGACGGACTTTTGGACGGCGGCGTCGCCGTTGGCGGCGGGGCAACGCGGCGACGCGGTCTGGCTAGACTGCTCGGCCCAGATGGGCCCTTCGGGCCCCATCTGGGCCTGGGTGGGCCGGCGACGGGGTGGGTCTGCTTCGTGGCTTCCGAGAGGCAGGGGAGAGGTGATGAGTGGCAGGGCGCTAGCGGCACCATCGTCGGCTTGCTGCAGAGTGGCGGCAGGGCTTAGCGGGCCCGTTTCGGGCCTGGCCGGGCCAGGGGTGGCCTTGCATGCCCTGCTGCCGCGTCCGGATGGCTACTGCGACGATGCCAGAGGGTCTGGCCTCCTGCACGACGATGGTGGAGGTGGTTCCCACCCGTTCGGCTTCAGTGCTGCTTCTCCCTCCGCAGGGCGCTTCTTTCCGGTCCTCTTGGCCTCGTGTTGGTGGTTGAAGTGAGGCGGCATGGGTGCGGCACAATCGCGTTGGCGCATGGTGGTGGGCGGCAGTCTGGCTGGTCGGCTCCGGTCCGTTGGGCGGTGGGGTTGGAGTGCGGGAGAAATTCTTGCCGGTTCTTCGGCTCCACGTGCCGAGGGAAACCCTAGGACATGTCCGGGCAGCAGCGTTGTCGGCGTCACATTCCTTCTTGGAGGTGCTGCTTGGTGGATGGCGGTTCGGAGCCTCGGGTTGTGGTGGTTTGTCTCTGGAGGGCATAGCGGTGGCGGGTCATCCGCGCATGGTCGAGTTGTCGTTGTTAGCATTTGTTTCTTCTTCCTTTTCTTTGGGCTTGATGTGCTGTTCGCCCCAGCGTTCCTTGTATCGGTGTTGGTTGCTTTGGAATACAAAGCGGGGGGAAACCCTTTTTTGGTAAGTATGGGTTCGTGGATGGCGTCGGGTGCGGCCGGTCCTCACCACCAAGGAATACATTTTTTTGATGAAAAAAGAGTTTTATTCCAAATTGATAGAGTTACAGTCAAGAGGCAAAAGATCCTCCATACGTGGTGGTCCTAGATGCATCCACATAGCCGTGGTACGCTCTACACGACTATAATTTGCCAAGCGGTTAGCAACTCTATTCTGATCCCAGGAATACATGGTGGAGCTCTGTCGATAGCACCCCGAGCTTGTGGAGGCAGAGTGTGCCATAGTTCCGTCGCGGGCGGTTGACGGCAGGGTCACCACCATCTCCGACGATGAGGAGCAAGGTGGCAACGTCGACAAAAGTGATGTCACGTTGTTGGGCATCCAAGTGCAGAGGTTTGTAGGACAACAGCAAATTTCCCTCAAGTGGATGACCTAAGGTTTATCAATCCGTGGGAGGCGTAGGTTGAAGATGGTCTCTTTCAAGCAACCCTGCAACCAAATAACAAAGAGTCTCTTGTGTCCCCAACACACCAAATACAATAGTAAATTGTATAGGTGCACTAGTTCGGCGAAGAGATGGTGATACACGTGCAATATGGATGATAGATATAGGTTTTTATAATCTGAAAATATAAAAACAGCAAGGTAACAAGTGGTAAAAGTGAGCGTAAACGGTATTGCAATGCTAGGAAACAAGGCCTAAGGTTCATACTTTCACTAGTGCAAGTTCTCTCAACAATAATAACATAATTGGATCATATAACTATCCCTCAACCTGCAGCAAAGAGTCACTCCAAAGTCACTAATAGCAGAGAAGAAACGAAGAGATTATGGTAGGGTATGAAACCACCTCAAAGTTATTCTTTCTGATCGATCTATTCAAGAGTCCGTAGCAAAATAACACGAAGCTATTCTTTCCGTTCAATCTATCCTAGAGTTCGTACTAGAATAACACCTTAAGACACAAATCAACCAAAACCCTAATGTCACCTAGATACTCCAATGTCACCTCAAGTATTCGTGGGTATGATTATACGATATGCATCACACAATCCCAGATTCATATATTCAACCAACACAAAGAACTTCAAAGAGTGCCCAAAATTTTCTACCGGAGAGTCAAGACGAAAACGTGTGCCAACCCCTATGCATAAGTTCACACGGTCACTGAACCCGCAAGTTGATCACCAAAACATACATCAAGTAGATCACGTGATATCCCATTGTCACCACAGATAAGCACATGCAAGACATACATCAAGTGTTCTCAAATCCTTAAAGACTCAATCCAATAAGATAACTTCAAAGGGAAAATTCAATCCATTAGAAGAGAGTAGAGGGGGAGAAACATCAGAAGATCCAACTATAATAGCAAAGCTCGCGATACATCAAGATCGTGCCAAATCAAGAACACGAGAGAGAGAGATATCAAACGCATAGCTACTGGTACATACCCTCAGCCCCGAGGGTGAACTACTCCCTCCTCGTCATGGAGAGCGCCGGGATGATGAAGATGGCCACCGGTGAGGGATCCCCCCTCCGGCAGGGTGCCGGAACAGGGTCCCGATTGGTTTTTGGTGGCTACGGAGGCTTGCGGCGGCGGAACTCCCAATCTATGGTGCTCCTGGATGTTTTCGGTGTATATGAGGCGAAAGAAGTCGGTTAGGGGAGCCACGAGGGTCGGGGCTCGTCCAGGGGGTAGGGCGCGCCCTGGACCCTCGTGGTCACCTCGTTGCTTCCCTGACGTCTACTCCAAGTCTCCTGGATTGCGTTTGTTCCAAAAATAACTCTCGCGAGGCTTTCATTCCGTTTGGACTCCGTTTGATATTCCTTTTCTGCGAAACACTGAAATAGGCAAAAATAGAAATTTGGGCTGGGCCTCCGGTTAATAGGTTAGTCCCAAAAATAATATAAAAGTGTATAATAATGCCCATTAAACATCCAAAACAGATAATATAATAGCATGGAACAATAAAAAAATTATAGATACGTTGGAGACGTATCAGGCAGCGCGGAGGAGTTCGGTGCCGAGGAGTGGCGGCGCATCTTCCCCGACTCCAGCGACAACGGCACCGGCCTGGACCCCATGGACGGAGGCATGTCGAGGCAAGATTGGTTCAATCTCTACTATGGCAAGGATGATGATGAAGATTAGTTTAGTTTTAGTTTTAGTTTATGTTTAGTTATAGTTTTAAGTTTATGTTTAGTTTAAATTCCGTATGTCAAGACAAATGAGTTAAATTTCGGTTGATTAAATTCGGTGTCAAGACAATTTGGCCAATTTCGATTTGTTTGAATCAAAAGCAGGTTGAACTCTTATGCAAATTTGAATTTTACTCTATTATGTATAGGGGATCGGCTAGGTTAGTGGAGTAAAAATACTCCACTAAGGGTTTGCTCCACCAGATCCTTCACTATTTTTAGGGATAGGTTAGAAATGCCCTAACAAGAATAGCTGTGTGTTGAATATGATTTCTGTTGCCGTATTATGGTGTATATGGAAACCTAAAATGATATATGCTTTGGAAGATGCATATTGTCTGATGAGTAAAATTCATCAGCGGTACCTCAACTTGCGTTGCGCGGTCACTTTGGTCACTTTACACAAGAACTCATGCAATACGGTCACTGTGTACGGTGAACAGTGAAAATACGGCCATTGTGCATTGTAGACCGCTCGTACGCCACCTGTTGACCACTTGTTGACCGTCCGGCTCCCAGTCCACACGCCAGGTGTTGCGAGGAGGAGCGACTCGATGGCATATTTGCAACAACACCCCCACGTTGTCGGACAGATACCCGAAGTCCTCCCACGTCTCCACCTCCCCTGTCTCTCCACCTCCTCTGTTCCACCCGATCAAACCGGCGGAGAAGGTGACAGAGGCGTGTGTGGCGTGGTCGTCGCCGTGTTCCGGTGCCGTGGTCGGAGCAGCGGGCGCGGAGGGGTTTCTTCTTGCGGTGGTGAATACTACAAGAAATATGTCAACTAGTGACCTTATGTCAGTGGCCCTGGAAGAATTGGTCATAGATCTATGACCATTTGAGACCAATTGGTCAAAATCTGTTCGGGGGGCTCCAAACCCTAAACCATTGCGACCATTTTGGTCAGAAAGGTCGTAATTTCCTTACACGAAATGGTCATAAAGGAAACAGCGCTGGTCCACTGCCTTATTTCTAGTTGTTAACAACCAATATAGATGGTCATAGCCTTGTAGATTGTGGTGGGTTGTGATGACTAGGCGCCATCTCATCAGTTTTGCCTATGTGTCATGTCCATGTGTCAATTTTTGCCCTAGGTTGTGAGGCAACCTATATTTCTGTTATTCCAAAAATTCCCAAAAAATTCTCATAAATTGTTTGGGTCATATCTTCATCGAATATGTCAAAAACCTTCCTTGCCAAGTTCAAAAATAATTCAACAATATTCATTTTCCTATTCTGTTCAGAGCAGCACTTTGTGAAGGAAGTGTTATTTATATATTCTTGATTTTCCTAAAAATTTGTGAGGATGTTGTTCTTAGTATATGATCATCCTCAGCCAAAACTCACGCCCATTGGCCATGTGTATTTCCCGTACCGCTAATCAAACACTTGGTTGCTAATTCATGTTTGAGCATAGTTCGGTCTCCTCATGAGAATCTTATGTTATAATTTTCTTCCTAGCACCTACCTGGGGAGTGCCCAACCCACTAGACATTCCTAGTCCACCCAGAGCGCACGACAACACCACGGTCACGCGGTGACCACGCGACGGGCATGCGACCTTACGCGCTCTACAGTTGGGGGCCCTTGGCCACCGTCCAAACCTCGATGTATCGCCACCAAACCATGTATTTCTGATTAAATAGGTAATTATGTACCTAGAAATGATTTTTGGAAAAAATAAAGAGCAAACTATGAGGCAGTTGCAGTGCAAATTTGACCTGCTTCCAACTGAATCGGCGAGAATTTGTCTTTTTCACCAGAGGTGGATCAAAACTTTTGACACCCAACCATTTTGTCAATTGTGCATTAAATATGTCCTAGAATTTTATAAAATTGATTAGGTCCAATTTTGCAACAAATATATGGTAGGTCCTTCACAAAAAAAAACTCATTTCGGGCACTCGAAAAATGGAAAATGATTTTTTCGTGCAAAGAAAATGAAAACTCCCTTAGGCAACATTGTCTGGAATTCCAAGATGCACCCTTGTGCACAATATGAGATCATTTGAACAAACTATGCCATGAATGTGGCCATAAGATTGATCATTTGACTTGAAAGCTATGAATCTTCACACATGATAGCTCATTTCTGAGAACACTTTTTTAAAAGAATTGCCGTATTACAAGTTTATTATCTTTCCTGGTAACTTGGTCACATATAATGACACAATGCGAAGGTTTTCCAATTTTTTGATTTTTTTGAATTTTCTATGCCCATTTCAAAATGCGGTCAAAACGACGGGAATGACCGTTCCTAGCTAGTGGTTGAATTTTGGAAAACTTTTGATGTTTCTCTGATTAAATAGGTACTTGTGTACCTATAAATGATTTTTGGAAAAAATAAAGAGCAAACTATGAGGCAGTTGCAGTTCAAATTTTACCCGCTTCCTACTGAAATGGCGGAAGTTTATCTTTTTCACCAAAGGTGGATCAAATCTTTTGACAACCAACCAGTTGGTCATTTGTGCATTAAATATGGCCTAATATTTCAGAAAATTGATTTGGTCCCATTTTGCAACAAATATATGGTAGGTCCTTCACAAAAAAACCTCATTTTGGGCTCTCGAAAAATGAAAAATTATTTTTTCGTTCAAAGAAAATGAAAAGTTCCTTAGGCAACATTGTTTGCCATTCCAATATGCACCCTTGTGCATGATATGGGATCATTTTAACAAACTATGTCATGAATGTGGCCATAAGATTGATCATTTGGCTTGAATGCCATTGATCTCACACATGATAGCTCATTTCCGAGAACACTTTTTTAAAAGAATTATCATATTACAAGTTTACTATTTTCCCTGGTAACTTGGCCACATATAATGACACAATATGGAGGTTTTGCATTTTTTTGATTTTTTTGAATATTTTATGCCCGTTTCAAAATGCGGTCAAAACGGCGGGAATGACCGTTCCTAGCTAATGGTTGTATCTTGGATTTTTTTGGTGTTTCTCTGATTAAATAGGTACTTATGTACCTAGAAATGATTCTTGGAAAAAATAAAGAGCAAACTATGAGGCAGTTGTAGTTCAAATTTGACCCGCTTCCTACTGAAATGGCGGAAGTTTGTCTTTTTCACCAGAGGTGGATCAAATCTTTTGACAACCAACCAGTTGGTCATTTGTGCATTAAATATGGCCTAATATTTTATAAAAATGATTTGGTCCTGTTTTGCAACAAATATATGGTAGGTCCTTCACAAAAAAACCTCATTTTGGGCTCTCGAAAAATGAAAAATGATTTTTTTTCGTTCAAAGAAAATGAAAAGTTCCTTAGGCAACATTGTTTGCCATTCCAATATGCACCCTTGTGCACGATATGGGATCATTTTAGCCAGTGTCAGTTTGGCCAGTGTTCCACCTAGTTGGTCAGTTAGATTTCGAATTCAGTCGCCGTGCAATTGTTGATTTACTGCCTGAGCTCAATTTGTGATTCACTGTGTTGAAATGTGGAAATTCAAACTGCCGCCTGTGCCTTCACTTGCAATTTTAGTCTGTATACGCAATTGCTGATGTACTGTCTATGCTAAATTTGGTTGTTCAAATCTATTATGATTAGAAGTGTTTCAAATGTGTAGCCTCGTTAGAGTTGTATACATCCTGTTCCAATCGATTCAAACTGCTACCCGTGCTTGTTCGTGCAGTTTAGTCTGTATGCAAATGTTGATCTACTGCCTATGCTCAATTTGGTTGTTCAAATTTAAGATTTACCCATGCTCGTCAATTTAAACAGATGATTTTGTTGTAGTTTATTTTATATTTGACACAGAGTTGAGCGACTTGTTTGTTTTATATCTGACACAGCTGATTCTGTTGTAGTTTATTTTAAGTTCGATAGCACGTCATCCTTAGGATAAGTTGTTGATCAAAGAAATGGATTAAATTAAAGCATTCCTAGGAGTTGATGCTGTTGTTGTCAAACTACTGTTGTCATTAACCTGCTGTTGCTGCTATTGTAGGAGAAGAAGGAGCATGCCCAGGAAAAGAAGGAGCAAGCCCACGAGAAAAACAACGAGTAGGAGAAGAAGGCCCTGGATTGCTGTTGCTGGAGTGTTTACGGAAACATGATCTTCTCCCATGTACAGTGCAGTCACATTTCATGTCTACAACTCTCCATCAATGAACGCCGTATAGACCATTCTATGATTCTTTCTATTAGGAACAGTGCAGAAGAGCATTCATATGTTAGATTAAATCAGTAAATTGAAGAGAACACAACTTACCCTGTTGGTAAAATCAGTAAATAGACCAAATATTCTTCTTTATAAGTCTGTTTGCATTGGATGTACATAACTGTCATTTTTTACCTCTTGCATATTTAACATACATGACAATAGCAGTAGGCTATTGAAATATATGCGAAGGTAGACATGATCTTTGCTGCTTGTGTCTTAAATAAATAAATAAAATTCTGTAATGATGATCTGAAATGTCACACAGGTGACCATTGGTGCCGCCGCCGCCGCCGTGCCAGGTGGAGGTGCTGGTGGAGCTGCAGCTGCGGCCCCAAAGGGCAAACCTTCATCAGACACAACCCCATAACAGGGCCTCAAGGTTCTGTTCCCCATCGCCCCTCTTTCTAAATTACTGAAATGAAAATGGACAGGCCTGATGTGCCTACTGTATCTATTGCTCGATTTGTTATGATTTGATTCACCAAGAGTGATTCTTGAACTATCTTGTAGTAAGATTAAATGGAACAAGGGATGTTTCTAATTTGGTTATTGCTAGAATAATTCATCAACTTGAGATATGCTAGGATGTTCTGCCTGTCCTTACTAAAGAAGATAAGAATGGAATTTAATTGGATGGTCCCTTTCATCGTGCTTAATTAGCTGTAAATGTGCCCCCCTTACTGAAGAAGATAAGAATCCATATGTGTTATGCAAAATTAACTTTGTCATCTTGTAAGTGCTCTAGGCAGTGTCTAGATGGTGAAAAATATGAGAACAAAAAAGAATTACTTGATTAATTTATAACATCCATCCTTTACTCCGTATGTGTCATTGTTGTTTACCCCTGGGAGTATTTTTAACTTGAAAATCTTTGGTGAACTGCCATTTGCAGTACATTTGCTTTCCTTGTTATTTTTTTGGGTTACTCCATCTTGCTCTATTAAGTAAAATTTGATATGTGGAGTAGCAGCAGTAAGCTAGACCCTCCGTCAATAGACTGCACCACATTGGTCACCCTTGTTGGGGAACGTTGCAGAAAATAAAAAAATTCTACGCTTCACCAAGATCAATCTATGGAGTCATCTAGCAACGAGTGAGAGGAGTGCATCTACATACCCTTGTAGATCGCGAGCGGAAGCGTTCAAGAGAACGGGGTTGATGGAGTCGTACTCTTCGTGATCCAAATCATCGAAGATCCTAGTGCCGAACGGACGGCACCTCCGCGTTCAACACACGTACGGTTGGGGAAGACGTCTCCTCCTTCTTGATCAAGCAAGGGGAAAGGAGAGGTTGATGGAGATCCAGCAGCACGACGGCGTGGTGGTGGAAGTAGCGGGGAATCTCGGCATGGCTTCGCCAAGCTCAGCGAGAGGGAGAGGTGTTGCCGGGGGAGAGGGAGGTGATAACCCACAAGTATAGGGGAACGCAACAACTTTTGAGGGTAGAGTATTCAAGCCAAATTTATTGATTCGAAACAAGGGGAGCCAAAGAATATTCTTGAGTATTAGCAGTTGAGTTTTCAATTCAACCACACCTGGATAACTTAGTATCTCTAGCAGAGTATTTAGTAGCAAGAGTGGTATGATAATAATGGTAACAGTAGCAACAGAAAAGGTAAATGTTTTTGGGTTTTCGTAGTAGTTGTAACAATAGCAACAAAAAAGTAAATAAGCGAAGAACAATGTATGCAAAGCTCGTAGGCAATGGATCGGTGATGGATAATTATGCCGGATGCGATTCCTCATGCAATAGTTATAACATAGGGTGATATAGAACTAGCTCCAATTCATCAATGTAATGTAGGCATGTATTCTGTAAATAGTCATACGTGCTTATGGAAAAGAACTTTCATGACATCTTTTGTCCTACCCTCCCGTGGCAGCGGGGTCCTAATGGAAACTAAGGGATATTAAGGCCTCCTTTTAATAGAGAACTGGACCAAAGCATTAACACATGGTGAATACATGAACTCCTCAAACTACGGTCATCACCAAGAAGTGTCCCGATTATTGTCACTTCAGGGTTGTCGGATCATAACACATAATAGGTGACTATAGACTTGCAAGATAGGATCAAGAACACACATATATTGATGAAAACATAATAGGTTCAGATCTAAAATCATGGCACTCGGGCCCTAGTGACAAGCATTAAGCATAGCAAAGTCATAGCAACATCAATCTCAGAACATAGTGGATACTAGGGATCAAACCTTAACAAAACTAACTTGATTGCATGGTAAATCTCATCCAACCCATCACCGTCCAGCAAGCCTACGATGGAATTACTCACACACGGCGGTGAGCATCATGAAATTGGTGATGGAGGATGGTTGATGATGACGACGACGACGAATCCCCCTCTCCGGAGCCCCGAACGGACTCCAGATCAGCCCTCCCGAGAGAGATTAGGGCTTGGCGGCGGCTCCATATCATAAAACACGATGAAAGTTTCTCTATGATTTTTTCTTCTCCGTGAGACGATATATATGGAGTTGGAGTTGAGGTCGGAGGAGGTCCAGGGGGCCCACGAGATAGGGGGCGCGCCCTAGGGGGGGCGCGCCCCCTGTCTCATGGACAGGCCCTGGCCCCCCTGGCCCTGATTCTTTCGCCAAAAATTCTTATTAATTCTGAAAAGTCCCTCTGTGGATTTGCAGGTCATTCCGAGAACTTTTCTTTTCTACACATTAAACAACATCATGGTAGTTCTGCTGAAAACAGCATCAGTCCGGGTTAGTTTCATTCAAATCATGCAAGTTAGAGTCCAAAACAAGGGCAAAAGTGTTTGGAAAAGTAGATACGTTGGAGACGTATCAACTCCCCCAAGCTTAAACCTTTGTTTGTCCTCAAGCAATTCAGTTGACAAACTGAAAGTGATAAAGAAAAGCTTTTACAAACTCTGTTTGCTCTTGTTGTTGTAAACATAAAAAGCCAGCATTCAAGTTTCAGCAAATATTACGAACTAACCATACTCACAATAACACATAGGTCTCACAATTACTCATATCAATAGCATAATCAGCGAGCGAGCCATAATAATAAAACTCGGATGACAACACTTTCTCAAAACAATCATAACATGATATAACAAAATGGTATCTCGCTAGCCCTTTCTGAGACTGCAAAACATAAATGCAGAGCACCTTTAAAGATCAAGGACTGACTAAACATTGTAATTCATGGTAGAGATCCAGTCAAGTCATACACAATATAAACCAATAATAATGAACGCAAATGACAGTGTGCTCTCCAGCGGGTGCTTTTAATAAGAAGGTGATGACTCAACATAAAAGTAAATAGATAGGCCCTTCGCAGAGGGAAGCAGGGATTTGTAGAGGTGCCAGAGCTTGATTTTAAAATAGAGATTGAATAACATTTTGAGTGATATACTTTTGCTGTCAATGCAACACCTATGAGATGGATGTATCTTCCATACTAAATGCATTATAGGCAGTTCCCAAACAGAATGGTAAAGGTTTATACTCCCCCAACCACCAACAAGCATCAATCCATGGCTTGCTCGAAACAACGAGTGCCTCCAACATACAACAGCCCTGGGGGAGTTTTGTTTAATTATTTTGATTTGCTTTGATCTTTTTGGATCATGGGACTAGGCATCCCGGTTACCGGCCCTTTCTTGTGAATGAGGAGCGGAGTCCACTCCTCTGAGAATATCACACCTAGCATGTAAGATATAGGCAGCCCTAGTTGTTACATGAGCTGCTCGAGCATACAAAATAGAATTTCATTTGAAGGTTTGGAGTTTGGCACATACAAATTTACTTGGAACGGCAGGTAAATACTGCATATAGGTAGGTATAGTGGACTCATATGGAACAACTTTGGGGTTTAAGGAGTTTGGATGCACAAGCAGTATTCCCGCTTAGTACAGGTGAAGACTGGCAAAAGACTGGGAAGCGACCAACTGAGAGAGCGACAACAGTCGTAATCATGCATTAAAATAAATTCATACCGAATACAAGCATGAGTAGGATATAATCCACCATGAGCATAAATATCGTGAAGGCTATGTTGATTTGATTCAACTACATGCGTGAACATGTGCCAAGTCGAGTCACTCAATTCATTCACAGGAGGATACCATCCCATCATATCACATCATAATCATTCTAATAGCATGTTGGCACGCAAGGTAAACCATTATAACTCATAGCTAATCAAGCATGGCACAAGTAACTATAATCTCTAAATGTCATTGCAAATATGTTCACTTCATAATAGCTGAATCAGGAACGATGAATCATCATATTTACAAAAACAAGAGAGGTCGAGTCCATACCAACGTTTCTCATCCCAATAAGTCCATCATATATCGTTATTATTGCCTTTCACTCGCACGACCGAACGATGTGTATAATAATAAGAGTGTATGTGCATTGGACTAAGCTGGAATCTGCAAGCATTCAACTCAAGAGGGAAGACAAGTAATATGGGCTCTAAATATAAATAATCATGCATATAAGAGCCACTAAGCATTTTCAATATGGTCTTCTTGACCCCTAGAAGAAAGAAAAGAAAATAAAACTATTTACACAGGAAAGCTCCCAACAAGTAAAAGAAGAACGAGAAATCTTTTTGGGTTTTCATTTTAGTTCCTACTACAAGCATGGAAATTAAACTAACTATTATTTTTTGGTTTTTCTCAAGGTTTATCAAACACACAAGAAGAAAACTAGAAAAAGAAATTTAAACTAGCATGGATAATACAATGAAAGAGTATGAGCACTGCTACGTCTCGAGCTTGCGTTGGATTTCCCCGAAAAGGAGAGGATGATGCAGCACAGTACCGTAAGTATTTCCCTCAGTTTTTGAGAACCAAGGTATCAATCCAGTAGGAGACCACACGCAAGTCCCTCGTACCTGCACAAAACGATAGCTACTCGCAACCAACACTTAGGGGTTGTCAATCCCTTCACGGTCACTTACGAGGGTGAGATATGATAGAGGTAATATTTTTGGTATTTTTGGTATAAAGATGCAAAGTAAAAAGTAAAAGCAAAAGCAAGTAAATAAAGTGATGGAGATTGATATGATGAGAATAGACCCGAGGGCCATAGGTTTCACTAGTGGCTTCTCTCAAGAGCATAAGTATTCTACGGTGGGTGAACAAATTACTGTTGAGCAATTGACAGAATTGAGCATAGTTATGAGGTTATCCAGGCAATGATCATGTATATAGGCATCACGTCCGTGACAAGTAGACCGAAATGATTCTGCATCTACTACTATTACTCCACTCATCGACCGCTATCCAGCATGCATCTAGAGTATTAAGTTAAAAATAGAGTAACGCCTTAAGAAAGATGACATGATGTAGAGGAATAAATTCATGCAATATGATAAATACCCCAACTTGTTATCCTTGATGGCAACAATACAATACGTGCCTTGCAACCCTTTCTGTCACTGGGTAAGGTCACCGCAAGATTAAACCCAAAGCTAAGCACTTCTCCCATTGCAAGAACTACCAATCTAGTTGGCCAAACCAAACGGATAATTCAAAAAGACTTGCAAAGATAACTCAATCATACATAAAAGAATTCAGAGAAGAATCAAATATTTTCCATAGATAAGCTGGATCATAAACCCACAATTTATCGGTCTCAACAAACACACCGCAAAAAGAAGATTACATCGAATAGATCTCCACGAGAGAGGGGGAGAACATTGTATTGAGATCCAAAAAGAGAGAAGAAGCCATCTAGCTACTAACTATGGACCCGAAGGTCTGAAGTAAACTACTCACACTTCATCGGAGGGGCTATGGTGATGATGTAGAATCCCTCTGTGGTGGATGCCCCCTCCGGCGGAGCTCCGGAACAGGCCCCAAGATGGGATCTCATGGATACAGGAAGTTACGGCGGTGGAATTAGGTTTTTGGCTCCGTCCATGATCTGTTGTGGGTACGTAGGTATATATAGGAGGAAGGAGTACGTCGGTGGAGCGTCAGGGGGCCCACGAGGTAGGGGGCGCGCCCAGGGGGGGAGGGCGCGCCCCCCACCCTCGTGACCGCCTCTAGCACTTCTTGGAGTAGGGTTCAAGTCTCTTGGATCAAGTTCGGTGAGAAGCTCATGTTCCCGAAGGTTTCATTCCGTTTGGACTCCGTTTGATATTTCGTTTCTTCGAAACATTGAAATAGGCAAAAAAAAGATAGCAATTCTGGGCTGGGCCTCCGGTTAATAGGTTAGTCCCAAAAATAATATAAAAGTGGAAAATAAAGCCCATTATAGTCCAAAACAATAGATAAAGTAGCATGGAGCAATCAAAAATTATAGATACGTTGGAGACGTATCAGGCATCCCCAAGCTTAATTCCTGCTCGTCCTCGAGTAGGTAAATGATAAAAAGAGAATTTTTGATGCGGAGTGATACTTTGGCATAATTTCAATGTAAAACTTCTTAATTGTGACATGAATATTCAGATCCGAAAGATTGCAAGACAAAAGTTCATATTGACGTAAAAATAATAATACTTCAAGCACACTAATCAAAATAATTATGTCATCTCAAAATATCATGGCCAAAGAAAGTTCATCCCTACAAAATCATATAGTTAGGCTATGATTCATTTTCATCATACAAAGATGTTCCCAACTTCTATACCCCCGATGACAAGCCAAGCAATTGTTTCATACTTAAATAATCTCAAACTTTTTCAACCTTCACGCAATACATGAGCGTGAGCCATGTATATAGCACTATGGGTGGAATAGAATATGATGATGGGGATTGTGTGGAGAAGACAAAAAAGGAGAAAGTCTCACATTGACGAGGATAATCAATGGGCTATGGAGATGCCCATCAATTGATGTCAACATGAGGAGTAGGGATTGTCATGCAACGGATGCACTAGAGCTATGAATGCTTAACAAAAGAAAACTAGTGGGTGTGCATCCAACTTGCTTGCTCATGAAGACCTAGGGCATTTGAGGAAGCCCATCGTAGGAATATACAAGCAAGTTCTATAATGAAAAATTCCCACTAGTATGAAAAAGACAACTTATGAGACTCACTATATGAAAAACATGGTGCTACTTTGAAGCACAATAAATGAGACTCACTACATGAAGAACGAGGTGCTACTTTGAAGCACAAAATATGAGACTCACTACATGAAGAACATCGTGCTACTTTGAAGCACAAGTGTGGAAAAAGATATAGTAGCATTGCCCTTTTCTTTTCTTTTTTTTGGGCCTTTCTTTTTTTTATTTTGGCCTTTCTCTTTTTTTTGGGCAATGCTCTAATAATGATGATCATCACACTTCTATTGATTACAACATGAGGATTACAACTCGAAAATAGAACAAAGTATGACTCTATATGAATGCCTCCGGCGGTGTACCGGGATGGTGCAATGAATCAAGAGTGACATGTATGAAAAATTATGCATGGTGGCTTTGCCACAAATACGATGTCAACTACATGATCATATAATGGCAATATGACAAAAGTAATGTATGTCATAATCAATATTTTAAATATCACGCTATTTCGCCGTTATAACACGGTTATAGCATATTTGGAAGGGATACGTTACGTTTTGGCAAAATCCGACGCTACGGTGCTAATCGCATAATTAGCGCGCTACACACGCTATAACGTTGTAACATTGTAACGTTATAGTGTGCAGACCATGCAAAACTGAAATAAGCACAGCCCAGCAAGCCCAGCAGGCCAAAACCAACCCACGACCACTAGCTTTCTCACTCCTTTTATCAGATTCTCCCACTAGCTTTCTCACTCCTTTTATGAGATGCATATATTGCTTGCTCCTATGAAAAATTTAGTTGCTTAAATACTTTATTTCAAGATATATTTAATTTTTTTTGCAAACGCTATTTTGAAATATAGCACGCTATTAGCGCGCTATAACTTGTGTAGCATTTAGAGAAGGGCCTCGCTATATTTTGTAGCGCGCTATTTAAAATATTGGTCATAATAATGATGAACGGAACGGTGGAAAGTTGCATGGCAATATATCTCGGAATGGCTATGGAAATGCCATAATAGGTAGGTATGGTGGCTGTTTTGAGGAAGATATAGGGAGGTTTATGTGTGATAGAGCGTATCGTATCACGGAGTTTGGATGCACCGGCGAAGTTTGCGCCAACTCTCAATGTGAGAAAGGGCAATGCACGGTACCGAAGAGGCTAGCAATGGCGGAAAGGTAAAAGTGTGTATAATCCATGGACTCAACATTAGTCAAAAGAACTCATATACTTATTGCAAAAATTTAGAAGTCATCAAAAATCAAGTACTACGCGCATGCTCCTAGGGGGATAGATTGGTAGGAAAAGACCATCGCTTGTCCCCGACCGCCACTCATAAGGATGCACAAGCCAGGTACACTTCATGTTTCAAATTTTGTACACAACTTTAACCATACGTGCATGCTACGGGACTTACAAACTTCAACACAAGTATTTCTCAAATTCACAACTACTCAACTAGCATGACTTTGATATTATTACCTCCATATCTCAAAACAATTATCAAGCATCAAACTTATCTTAGTATTCAACGCACTCAAAAGAAAGTTTCACATATCTTGAACACCAAGTATATTAACATTAAGCAAATTACCATGCTATTAACGACTCTCAAAATAATCTAAGTGAAGCATGAGAGATCAAGTTTCTTTAAAACAAATCCACCACCATGCTCTAAAATATCTAAGTGAAGTACTAGAGCAAAAAATTATCACACTCAAAAAGATATAAGTGAAGCACTATGAGCAACTATCAAGCTCAAAAGATATAAGTGAAGCACATAGAGTATTCTATCAAATTCCAAATCATGTATGGCTCTCTCAAAAGGTGTGTACAGCAAGGATGATTGTGGTAAACTAACAAGCAAATACTCAAATAATACAAGATGCTCCAAGCAAAACACATATCATGTTGGTGAATAAAAATATAGCTCCAAGTAAATTACCGATGGAAGTGGACGAAAGAGGGGATGCCTACCGGGGCATCCCCAAGCTTTGACTTTTTGGTGTCCTTGGATTATCTTGGGGGTGCCATGGGCATCCCCAAGCTTAGGCTCTTGCCACTCCTTGTTCCATAATCCATCAAAAGAATTCACCCAAAACTTGAAAACTTCACAACACAAAACTCAATAGAAATCTCGTGAGCTCCGTTAGAGAAAGAAAACAAAAGACTACTTTAAGGTACTGTAATTAACTCATTCTTTATTTATATTGGTGTTAAACCTACTTTATTCCAACTTCTCTATGGATTATAAACTAATTTATTAGCCATAGATGCATTGAAATAAGCAAACAACACACGAAAAACAGAATCTGTCAAAAACAGAACAGTCTGTACCAATCTGTAACTAACGCAAACTTCTGGAACTCTAAAAATTCCAACCAAAATAGGAAGTACTGGACAATTTGTTTATTGATCAGCAGCAAAACGAATCAATGCAAAAGCACGTTCCTGTGATTTATTGAATTGTTTCTCGTGAGCGAAAAGTTTCTGTTTTTCAGCAGAATCAAATCAACTATCATCATAGCTTATCCTATAGGTTCTACTTGGCACAAACACTAATTAAAACATAAAACCACATCTAAACAGAAAGTAGAAACAAAATTTATAACTAAACAGGAACAAAAAACAAAGAACAAAAAATAAAATTGGGTTGCCTCACAACAAGCGCTATCGTTTAACGCCCCTAGCTAGGCATAAAAGCAAGGATAGATCTAGGTATTGCCATCTTTGGTAGGCAATCCTTTAATGAGTCACCTTCCTCCTTTAGAATTTTCTTTATTTCTAGTAATTATCAAACTTTTAGGCACAAGATCGAAAAATTCATTCATGGCAAATGGTTCCTTAATGATAGTAAAAAGATCGGGATGAATACTTATAGATATAAGATCCGCATTTTCCTTACTAGATGATTCACCCTTATTTTTAGGAACATACATAAGCTTGGCAATTTTAGTGGGAGGACTAGGAGTATTCTTTACGGAAGAAAAAGCGGTTCCCAAGTTGGTAATGATACCCTCAGGTTTATCGATTCGAGTAGAGTCT
Source organism: Triticum aestivum (assembly GCF_018294505.1). Classification (NCBI taxonomy): domain Eukaryota; kingdom Viridiplantae; phylum Streptophyta; class Magnoliopsida; order Poales; family Poaceae; genus Triticum; species Triticum aestivum. The sequence goes on along the minus strand of NC_057795.1, from coordinate 606,415,420 downwards.
ATATTTATTTTCTCATTAACCATGGGTTCCTTTTCCTTAATATTTTTCAAAGTCATTCCTACCTTAGATCCATATTGAGTAATTTGATTATGGATCTTTTTATCTAGATTTTCAATGGATTCAATGATAGCAACTTTGTTTTCAATAATTTCAAGCCTTTGCATAACATGCTCCAAAGTTAACATAGTGCCATTAACCAAAAGAGGAGGTGAGCCAAATAAATCTATTAAAGCATTATAAGAATCAAAAGTATGGCTACCCAAGAAATTTCCTCCGGTAATGGTATCAAGGATATATCTATACCAAGGATTGGCACCTACGTAAAAATTATGAAGAAGAACTGAAGTAGATTGCTTCCTGGTAGATCTATTTTGAGCATTGCAAATTCTATACCAAGCATCTTTTAGATTTTCTCCCTCCCTTTGCTTAAAATTTAGAACTTCATTCTCAGGAGATAGCAGAGAAGATATGAGACTAGTCATGACGACAAGCAAGCGAACTAACACACGAGCAAACAAAAGGCAAAGGAAAAAGGAGGAGGAGATTGGGAAAGAGAGGGCGAATAAAACGGCAAAGGTGAAGTGGGGGAGAGGAAAACGAGAGGAAAATGGCAAATAATGTAATGCGAGAGATAGGGATTGTGATGGGTACTTGGTATGTTGACTTTTGCGTAAGCCTCCCCAGCAACGGCGCTAGAAATTCTTCTTGCTACGTCTCGAGCTTGCATTGGATTTCCCCGAAGAGGAGAGGATGATGCATCACAGTAGCGTAAGTATTTCCCTCAGTTTTTGAGAACCAAGGTATCAATCCAGTAGGAGACCACGCGCAAGTCCCTCGTACCTGCACAAAACGATAGCTACTCGCAACCAACGCTTAGGGGTTGTCAATCCCTTCACGGTCACTTACGAGGGTGAGATCTGATAGAGATAATATTTTTGGTATTTTTGGTATAAAGATGCAAAGTAAAAAGTAAAAGCAAAAGTAAGTAAATAAAGTGATGGAGATTGATATGATGAGAATAGACCCGGGGGCCATAGGTTTCACTAGTGGCTTCTCTCAAGAGCATAAGTATTCTACGGTGGGTGAACAAATTACTGTTGAGCAATTGACAGAATTGAGCATAGTTATGAGGTTATCCAGGCAATGATCATGTATATAGGCATCACGTCCGTGACAAGTAGACCGAAACGATTCTGCATCTACTACTATTACTCCACTCATCGACCGCTATCCAGCATGCATCTAGAGTATTAAGTTAAAAATAGAGTAACGCCTTAAGCAAGATGACATGATGTAGAGGAATAAATTCATGCAATATGATAAATACCCCATCTTGTTATCCTCGATGGCAACAATACAATACGTGCCTTGCAACCCTTTCTGTCACTGGGTAAGGTCACCGCAAGATTGAACCCAAAGCTAAGCACTTCTCCCATTACAAGAACTACCAATCTAGTTGGCCAAACCAAACGGATAATTCGAAGAGACTTGCAAAGATAACTCAATCATACATAAAAGAATTCAGAGAAGAATCAAATATTTTCCATAGATAAGCTGGATCATAAACCCACAATTCATCGGTCTCAACAAACACACCACAAAAAGAAGATTACATCGAATAGATCTCGATGAGAGAGGGGGAGAACATTGTATTGAGATCCAAAAAGAGAGAAGAAGCCATCTAGCTACTAACTATGGACCCGAAGGTCTGAAGTAAACTACTCACACTTCATCGGAGGGGCTATGGTGATGATGTAGAAGCCCTCCGTGGTGGATGCCCCCTCGGGCGGAGCTCCGGAACAGGCCCCAAGATGGGATCTCGTGGATACAGGAAGTTACGGCGGTGGAATTAGGTTTTTGGCTCCGTCCCCGATCTGTTGGGGGTACGTAGGTATATATAGGAGGAAGGAGTACGTCGGTGGAGCATCAGGGGGCCCACGAGGTAGGGGGCGCGCCTAGGGGGGAGGGCACGCCCCCCACCCTCGTGACCGCCTCTGGCACTTATTGGAGTAGGGTCCAAGTCTCCTGGATCACGTTCGGTGAGAAGATCATGTTCCCGAAGGTTTCATTCTATTTGGACTCTGTTTGATATTCCGTTTCTTCGAAACACTGAAATAGGCAAAAAAACAGCAATTCTGGGCTGGGCCTCCGGTTAATAGGTTAGTCCCTTAAATAATATAAAAGTGGAAAATAAAGCCCATTATAGTCCAAAACAATAGATAAAGTAGTATGGAGCAATCAAAAATTATAGATATGTTGGAGACGTATCAAGCACCGATGACTAGTGTGTGAACATGAATGTAATGTCAGTGAGAAATACGTACTCCCCCAAGCTTAGGCTTTTGGCCTAAGTTGGTTTAATACCAAGGACCGCCGCTACTCTCTCCGGTGTAATGAGAGGTGTAATCAGGATACCAATGGTTGGTCATCTCCGGATCCCATTGGACAGATGATGCACGATAGGGGTCCAGCTCAGGTTCCGGTTCAGGTTCAGGTTCTGGAGTAAAAGCTTGAGCTCGATGATTGTTTACCGCCTCCGGTGTGACAGGGAATTTTTCTGCAAGCAAATCAAACAACAGAGGTGCAGGCAAGATAATAATCTCAAAGTGTTTCTTATTGAATCTAAGTTTATACAATAGCATCCTATCTTCGTTGTCAACAATAAACTTATGTGCTACCATGCTCTTGTAATCTAGAATGTGAGGAGGCAATATTGTCTCCTTTTCCTCATGGTGCCTAATGGGTATCTGAAAATGTCTAGCAAGACGTGCAGCATAGATACCTCCAAATATGGGGCCTTTTGTACGATTAAGGGCTAGCCGTTTAGCAACGATGGCACCCATATTAAAACTATTGTCTCCAAGCAAAGCATGTTGAAGAATGATAATATCAGGAACACTCAAGTTTCCACTATTCCCACGACCGATCAAGCATCTACTAGCAAATATGGCAAAGTAGCATAAAACAGGAAAGTGTATGCTAGAGACTTTTGCTTCGGAACCCTTCTTTGGCTCTTCTACAACAATAATATTAAAAAAGCCAGCCACATCTTCACGATGGGGTTCTTCTAGTTCTCCCTCATAAGGTATCCTTCATACCGCGCAAAAATGACGTAAAGACATTTCTTTGAACTCGTCATATAAATAAAATGATACTTCAGGCGGTGACTTCTTAGGATAAAAATAAAAGTTTTGCACGAAAGTACTGGTGAGTAAGAGATACTGATTGATTCGGTCGTTGATGAAACCGGTGAGGCCTGCAGTCTCGATTAAAGCATAAAAGTCTTCATGAATTCCAGCCTCTCTCAAGAAATCATCACATGGCCATTCACAAGGTCGTACTTCCGCTAAGCGAGGAAGATTATACTTGGCTTTTTCCTTCTCCTTAGCTTGTTTTTCCTGGGAGCTTTGGCTAGAAGAGCCCCTCAAAAGTTTCCTCAACATTTTCTGAAATTTTCTGAAATTTTAGTAACTTCAAAATAAAAGTGTATAAAACTAAACAAGATTGATAGCAACTACTCCTACAAGTGCCTAGAGCCCATATCATGCATTGGAATTGCTTGGGACCTCAAAAATTTAACATGCAAGCTCAAGAACAGGGTCACCAAGACAGCAAGGAATTGCAATGAATAAAGCACTAGAACAAAAACTAATTAGATCAATGGAGGAGTCACATACCAAGCAACAATCTTCTAAAGCAGTTTTGTGAATGGAGCTTTGAGCAAGGAGATAAAAAATCGCAGCAAAACGAGCCAGAACTCGTGCTTGAGCTGGATGGGGATTTTTTGGGGTAGAAGATGTAGTATGTGGGTGCTGGCATAAGTGGAGGGGAGCCACCAGGGGCCCACGAGACAGGGGGTGCGCCCTCCTCTCTCGTGGCCTGGTGCTTGGCCCTCCTGCAGTGTTTGCAGTGCCTAAAATCCTCAAATATTCCAGAAAAAATCAAACTAAATTTGCAGGACATTTGGAGCACTTTTATTTTTGGACTATTTTTTATTGCACGGATAAATCAGAAAATAGACAGGTAATACTATTTTTGCTTTATTTAATCTAAAAACAGAAAGTAAAAAGAGGGTATAGAAGGTTGTGCCTTCTAGTTTCATCCATCTCGTGGTCATCAAAATGAATCCACTAACAAGGTTGATCAAGTCTTGTTAACAAACTCATTCCGAATAAGACGGAACCGGAGAAATTTTGAATAACACTAAGTTACCTCAACGGGGATATGAAAATCCCCAACAATAAGAATATCATACTTTTTCTTGACAGTAGGGAGAGGAAATTCAAAACCTCCAAAAATGATAGTTGGAACTTTTTCAATAGAATTGATGCTATGAACTTGAGATTGTTTCCTCTGAAAGTGTACCGTATGCTCATTGCCATTAACATGAAAAGTGACATTGCCTTTGTTGCAATCAATAACAGCCCCTGCAGTATTAAGAAAAGGTCTACCAAGGATAATAGACATACTATCGTCCTCGGGAATATCAAGAATAACAAAGTCCGTTAAGATAGTGACATTTGCAACCACAACAGGCACATCCTCACAAATACCGACAGGTATAGCAGTTGATTTATCAGCCATTTGCAAAGATATTTCAGTAGGTGTCAACTTATTCAATTCAAGTCTACGATATAAAGAGAGAGGCATAACACTAACACCGGCTCCAAGATCACATAAAGCAGTTCTAACATAATTTCTTTTAATGGAGCATGGTATAGTTGGAACACCCGGATCTCCAAGTTTCTTTGGTATTCCACCCTTAAAAGTGTAATTAGCAAGCATGGTGGAAATTTCAGCTTCCGGTATCTTTCTTTTATTTGTGATGATATCCTTCATATATTTAGCATAAGGATTTACTTTAAGCATATCAGTTAAGCGCATACGTAAGAAAATAGGTCTAATCATTTCAGCAAAGCGCTCAAAATCCTCATCATCCTTTGACTTGGATGGTTTAGGAGGAAAGGGCATGGGTTTCTGAACCCATGGTTCTCTTTCTTTACCGTGCTTCCTAGCAACAAAATCTCTCTTATCATAACGTTGGTTTCTTGATTGTGGGTTATCAAGATCAACAGCAGGTTCAATCTCTACATCATTGTTATTACTAGGTTGAGCATCTACATGAACATCATTATTAGCACTAACATCAGGTTCATGTTCATCTCCGGATTGTGTTTCAGCATCAGAGATAGAAGTATCATTGGGATTCTCAAGTATTTCTGCATTAGGTTCACTAGAAGTTTGCACAGTCCTATCATTCTTCTTTTTCTTCTTCTTAGAAGAACTAGGAACATCTAGATTATTATTCTGAGAATCTTGTTCAATTCTTTTAGGGTGGCCTTCAGGATACAAAGGTTCCTGAGTCATTCTACCAGTTCTAGTAGCCACTCTAACGGCAAAGTCATTTTTATTATTCAATTCATCAAGCAAATCATTTTGAGCCTTGAGCACTTGCTCAGCTTGAGTAGCAACCATAGAAGCATATTTGCTAACGCGGTGAAGTTCATCTTTAACTCTAGCCAGATTATCACCTACGCGTCCTATATCAAAAGCATTATTATTTAACTCTCTACCAACATAAGCATTAAAACTTTCTTGTCTAGCCATAAAGTCATCAAATTCATCTAAGCATGGGCTATGAAATTTAGTAGAGGGTATTTCAACTTTATCATATCTATAGAGAGAATTTACCTTTACTACCTGTGTCGGGTTATCAAGACAATGTGGTTCTTCAGGCGGTAAATTAAGACCATGTATTTCTTCAATAGGTGGTAAATTCTTAACATCTTCAGCTTTAATACCTTTTTCTTTCATTGATTTCTTTGCCTCTTGCATATCTTCAGGACTGAGAAATAAAACACCTCTCTTCTTCGGAGTGGGTTTAGGAATAGGCTCAGGAGTTGGCTCAATTGGTTCAGGAATTACTTCAGGAACTGGCTCAGGAAGAGTCCAATTATTTTCATTAGTCAACATATTATTCAATAATATTTCAGCTTCGTCGACTGTTCTTTCCCTGAAAACACAACCAGCACAACTATCCAAGTGGTCCTTGGAAGCATCGGTTAGTCCATTATAAAAGATATCAAGTATTTCATTTTTCTTAAGATGATGATCAGGCAAAGCATAAAGCAACCGGAGAAGCCTCCCCCAAGCTTGTGGGAGACTCTCTTCTTTGATTTGCACAAAATTATATATTTCCCGCAAGGCAGCTTGTTTCTTATGAGCAGGGAAATATTTAGCAGAGAAGTAATAAATCATATCCTGGGGACTACGCACACAACCAGGAGCAAGAGAATTATACCAAGTCTTAGCATCACCCTTTAATGAGAACGGAAATATCTTAAGGATATATAAATAGCGAGACTTCTCATCATGAGTAAATAGGGTGGCTATATCATTCAACTTGGTAAGATGTGCCACAACAGTTTCAGATTCAAGGCCATAAAAAGGATCAGATTCAACTAAAGTAATAATATCAGGATCAACAGAGAATTCATAATCCTTATCAGTAACACAGATAGGTGAAGTAGCAAAAGTAGGATCGGGTTTCATTCTAGCATTAAGAGACTGCTGCTTCCATTTAGCTAATAATTTCTTAAGATCATTTCTATCATTGCAAGCAAGAATAGCTTCAGCAGCTTCTTTGTTCATAACATAACCCTTAGGAACAACAGGTAATACATAATCATTGGGGGAACATTCATCATCACTATCATCAATAATAGATTCTTCAATATTTTCATTCCCCCTAACTCTAGCAAGTTGTTCATCAAGAAATTCACCTAATGGCAAAGTAGTATCACGCACAGAAGTAGTTTCATCATAGTCATGCAAGCAGAAGTGGCATCATCAATAACATGCGACATATCAGAATTCATAGCAGTAGCAGGTTTAGGTGTCGCAAGCCTACTAATAACGGAAGGAGAATCTAGTGCAGAGCTAGATGGCAGTTCCTTACCTCCCCTCGTAGTTGAGGGCAAAATCTTGGTCTTAGCGTCTTTCAAGTTCTTCATAGTGACCAACAGATATAAATAACAAGTGACTCAGAGAATAGAGCTATGCTCCCCGGCAACGGCGCCAGAAATTAGTCTTGATAACCCACAAGTATAGGGGATCGCAACAGCTTTCGAGGGTAGAGTATTCAACCCAAATTTATTGATTCGACACAAGGGGAGCCAAAGAATATTCTTGAGTATTAGCAGTTGAGTTGTCAATTCAACCACACCTGGATAACTTAGTATCTGCAGCAAAGTATTTAGTAGCAAAAGTGGTATGATAATAATGGTAACAGTAGCAACAGAAAGGTAAATGTTTTTGGGTTTTGTAGTAGTTGTAACAGTAGCAACGGAAAAGTAAATAAGCGAAGAACAATATATGAAAAGCTCGTAGGCAATGGATCAGTGATGGATAATTATGCCGGATGCGATTCCTCATGCAATAGTTATAACATAGGGTGATATAGAACTAGCTCCAATTCATCAATGTAATGTAGGCATGTATTCCGTAAATAGTCATACGTGCTTATGGAAAAGAACTTGCATGACATCTTTTGTCCTACCCTCCCGTGGCAACGGGGTCCTAGTGGAAACTAAGGGATATTAAGGCCTCCTTTTAATAGAGAACCGGACCAAAGCATTAACACATGGTGAATACATGAACTCCTCAAACTACGGTCATCACCGAGAAGTGTCCCGATTATTGTCACTTCGGGGTTGTCGGATCATAACACATAATAGGTGACTATAGACTTGCAAGATAGGATCAAGAACACACATATATTGATGAAAACATAATAGGTTCAGATCTGAAATCATGGCACTCGGGCCCTAGTGACAAGCATTAAGCATAGCAAAGTCATAGCAACATCAATCTCAGAACATAGTGGATACTAGGGATCAAACCCTAACAAAACTAACTTGATTACATGGTAAATCTCATCCAACCCATCACCATCCAGCAAGCCTACGATGGAATTACTCACTCATGGCAGTGAGCATCATGAAATTGGTGATGGAGGATGGTTGATGATGACGACGGCGACGAATCCCCCTCTTCGGAGCCCCGAACGGACTCCAGATCAGCCCTCCCGAGAGAGATTAGGGCTTGGAGGTGGCTCCGTATCGTAAAATGTGATGAAACTTTCTCTCTAATTTTTTTCTCCGTGAGACGGTATGTATGGAGTTGGAGTTGAGGTCAGAGGAGGTCCAGGGGGCCCACGAGATAGGGGGGCGCGCCCTAGGGGGCGCCCCCTGTTTCGTGGACAGTCCCTGGGCCCCCTGGCCCTGATTTTTTCGCCAAAAATTCTTATTAATTCTGAAAAGTCCCTTCGTGGATTTTCAGGTCATTCTGAGAACTTTTCTTTTCTACACATAAAACAACATCATGGTAGTTTTGCTGAAACAGCGTCAGTCCGGGTTAGTTTCATTCAAATCATGCAAGTTAGAGTCCAAAACAAGGGCAAAAGTGTTTGGAAAAGTAGATACGTTGGAGACGTATCAGGAGGCTCCAGGGACTAGGGTGCGCAGCCCTCCCTCCCCTTCTTTATATAGGGGCCCTGGGGGGGCCCCTAGAGATCCAATCTCAAGGGGGGGGGGGACGACGGCCAAAGGGGGGACTTGCCCCCCAAGTCAGGTGGGGCGCCCCCACCCCTAGGGTTTCCAACCCTAGGCGCAGGGGGAGGCCCAAGGGGGGTGCACCAGCCCACCAGGGGCTGGTTCCCTTCCCACTTCAGCCCGTGGGGCCCTCCGGGATAGGTGGCTCCACCCGATGGACCCCCGGGACCCTTCCGGTGGTCCCGGTACAATACCGGTGACCCCCGAAACTTTCCCGGTGGCCGAAACTGGACTTCCTATATACAATTCTTCACCTCCGGACCATTCCAGAACTCCTCGTGACATTTGGGATCTCATCCGGGACTCTGAACAACTTTTGGGTTACCGCATACTAATATCTCTACAACCCTAGCGTCACCGAACCTTAAGTGTGTAGACCCTACGGGTTCGGGAATCACGTAGACATGACTGAGACAGTTCTCCGTCCAATAACCAACAGCGGGATCTGGATACCCATGTTGGTTCCCACATGTTCCACGATGATCTCATCGAATGAACCACGATGTCGAGGATTCAAGTAATCCCGTATACAATTCCCTTTGTCAATCGGTACGTTACTTGCCCGAGATTCGATCGTCGGTATCCCAATACCTCGTTCAATCTCATTACCGGCAAGTCACTTTACTCATACCGCAATGCATGATCACGTGACCAACCACCTGGTCACATTGTGCTCATTATAATGATGCATTACCGAGTGGGCCCAGAGATACCTCTCCGTCATACGGAGTGACAAATCCTAGTCTCGATATGTGTCAACCCAACAGATACTTTTGGGGATACCTATAGTATACCTTTATAGTCACCCAGTTACGTTGTGACGTTTGGTACACCCAAAGCACTCCTACGGTATCTGGGAGTTACACGATCTCATGGTCTAAGGAAATGATACTTGACATTGGAAAAGCTCTAACAAACGAACTACACGATCTTGTGCTATGCTTAGGATTGGGTCTTGTCCATCACATCATTCTCCTAATGATGTGATCCCGTTATCAATGACATCCAATGTCCATAGTCAGGAAACCATGACTATTTGTTGATCAACGAGCTAGTCAACTAGAGGCTCACTAGGGACATGTTGTGGTCTATGTATTCACACATGTATTACGATTTCCGGGTAACACAATTATAGCATGAATAATAGACAATTATCATGAACAAGGAAATATAATAATAATCATTTTATTATTGCCCCTAGGGCATATTTCCAACAAACCTCATATGGATAATGAATCATTATCCCATTTCTTGTATACCTGAGATGTTCCTAACGAATAATTTACTGGACAAACAATCTTGTTTGCTGTAAGAATTCTAGCATGCCAAAATCTGCAGTCTATGTATGCTTCGGTTAATATGGCAAGGGCTAGCCAACCTACTTAGCTAGATTAACATAACATGAACAGTATACAACCGGCCAGCTCGTGTTTGCATTGGCTGCCACATCGGCTAGCTAGATGCGACTGCTTAAGGGCTAGTCAACAAATTTTACATCATTCTATGTTATAGCCAAACACTTGCTCTGTATTTTAAATTAAAATCATGGTATTATGTACCTGCCAACTACGAGTAAATTACTGCAGTTTTTAATACTTTGGTTTTTTTTGATACTTTGCTGTTCCATTTACTTTTATTTTGTTCCTAAACATTTTGTTCTACAATGTGCAGATGCTGGCACTTCATTCAGGACAAAGAAGTTTGATGAAGCATAGTTTTACCTCATTGAGCTAGTTCTGGGAGTAACGAACTCCTTGTAGCAGAACTTGTATGTGTGCTAGTTCTGGGAGCTGATCCTATTTGTGTGTTATATGATGTAGCAGAACTTGTAGGGCTCCTGTGATAGACTTGGGCTGATACACTTGGGCTGTATGTGTGTTATCTAATTGTAAACTTGATGCTGACCACATTTTTATGTATGTTATATGATGTAGTAGATTGCTTCCTGCTGTTATTTCAAATATTGTGTCTGTTTTCTGTATTTGCATATTGAAATATGAAAGAACATGACCTTGACAGTAGGGTCCCACAAACTAGAACGTCACATTTGGAATCCACTTACCAGAATTTGACAATTGGCATGCATTAAAAAAAAGAGAAACAAAGGCTATGGCCCAAAGATAAAAAGGGTATAATGTTGGGCTAGGCCCATGAAATCGACCAAAAATTGACACGAAAAAACTATATAGAAAGGCTGAATTAATGGGCTCGGCCCATCTAAAGCACCAAAATGGACCGGGCTGATTCTAAGTAACAACCTTTTCAATTGGTCATAATTTTGCCACGTCAGATTGCCACGTTGGATCTGATGTGGCCTGGGCATTTAGCCAGTGACCAGAACAAAAGGTCATGGATTCAACTACCTTCTGTTTTGGTCGTAAACGTATATGACCTTGTCACAGTGAAGGTCGTTAATGTCAGTTTACGACGGTCAGCTTTTGACCTTCTGTTTTGGTCACAAAAAGGTCACAAATGGAAGACAATGACCATTCAGTGACCAATAGTGGTGGTCACAAGTTGACATATTTCTTGTAGTGGAAGAGGAGGCGCCGCCGCCATGTCTCCTGTTCGTCGCCCCGACGGTGCCCTTGCCCCCGTTTACCGTAAGTGCTGAATCCTGCCGTAAATCTTCTTCTTTCTCTTCCATTCTTGTTTGATAGGGTTGGCATTGTGCTCGCCTATGATATGTGGTAGTATTTGTCGTGTGTATGGCGATTTAGGGTTTTTGATAGGGTTTCTGATAGGGTTTTAGGTTCTTGTCGAACGGGTCAAATTTTCATTGATTCCACATGAAATAGGCTTAGGTTTCTGGCAGTTGTACCTATATGTGCACCTTTATTGGAATAGGCATAGGTTTGGAGTTCTGGTTTATGGAGGAAATTGGGGATTTCTGGTGCTGTCCTGTTCAAAAAGGTCATTTTTGGTCAATTTTGATGTGATCATTTATGATTTGTTTTTGCAGGAGCAAGAAGTGAGAAGTTTTTTGTGCAGTTTCATCATGGTGGTATTTTTATGGGTGAAGGAAGCAATAGGGATTATGTTGATGGACATCAAGTTTGGTACGACAGTTTGGATAAGCTCACCTGGTCTCCAATAAT